>NW_017306421.1:1512261-1614087 GCF_000935625.1 Nanorana parkeri | reverse complement strand
AGTACGTCTATAGACGGTGGCCCACAGAAGTGGTTAAAACAAGAACACGGCTGCTCTTGGTACCGCTTTTAACAGCAGGCGATTGCTGTATGACTTACAAGCAATCGCCTGCTGAGGACTACAAATCTCAGCAGTACTTTATACAGAAATGCTATTGTTATATAAAGTATTGCTGGGATGTGTAGTCCTCTATAGCCTGTGCCATTCTGCATTGCTGTAAATATTAGGGCTGCACCATATATTGGCCGCCAAAACATATTGGCCGAAAATGGCACTTTTGGCATAATGCCGAAAGTGCCATTTTTCTGCTGATACAGCGGTGCATCCGTGCTTTCTTTTTCCCCCGCTGGACGCTGCTCCGTCTCCCAGCGCGGAGGAGAGAAAGTGACAGCCGGCCGAGCCCTGCGGAAGGAGAACGCTGTGTTTGTGGGGGTTTTTTTTGGGGGGGGGGCAAAAAAAAATCTTGTCTTGCACCAGGGCCCTTTGTTCCTTAGCTCCGCCACTGGTGTCATCCTTGACTCGGACCTCACCTTTCTTCCCCACATCCAGTCACTATCCAAATCCTGCCTCCTTCACCTTCATAACATCTCCAAAATACGCCCCTTCCTCACCAAAGAAACCGCAAAACTACTCATCCACTCCCTTGTTATCTCTCGTCTTGACTATTGCAACTTCCTCCTCATTGGCCTACCTCTACACAGGCTATCCCCCTTCAGTCTATCATGAATGCTGCTGCTAGACTCATCCACCTGACCAACCGCTCAGTGTCTGCAACCCCCCTCTGCCAATCCCTGCACTGGCTTCCACTCGCCCAAAGGATAAAATTCAAAATATTAACAACCACTTACAAAGCCATCCACAACTCTGCCCCCGGCTATATCTCAAACCTTGTCTCTAAGTATCACCCTAACCGTCATCTCTGCTCTTCCAAAGACGTCCTGCTTTCCAGCTCCCTCACCAACTCCTTCCATGCTCGCCTCCGGGACTTCTCTAGAATCTCTCCCATCATCTGGAACTCTTTACCCCAACCTGTCTGACTATCTCCCACTCTGGCTGCCTTTAGACGAACCCTTAAGACTCATCTCTTCAGGGAAGGCTATCCTACTTCAACCTAACCACTGAACTATCACTTTCTCATACAATTCATCCAAACACTGCTACCTCCTCGTGTATCACTTGCCCCTCCCTTTGAAAAGGCCTCAGGCACAGGGCCCTCCTTACCATCTTATCTTGAATTGAATTGTGATTGTAATGTCTTCCTTATATTGTAAAGCGCTGCGCAAACTGAGGTAAAAAAACACTGTATGATCATAATAACAATAAAGTGTGCTCTAGGCATACAGGGATATATGACTGAATATTTAAAACTGGATAATTTTCCCACAGCAACCAGTAAGGTTTCATATTTCAAATGACGCAAAGGCTATGGTTGCTGCGGGTAACTACTTCAGTTCATTCAGTTAAATACATTTGTTTTTGTTACCTCTAGTTCCTGAAAATCAGCCCTCAGATGAAAACTAACCCGTCTCTTTGAGTCCAGGTTTGTGCCAGAATCGGCTCGTTGGCTTATTGTAAAAGGTCGCTCACTTCATGCCCTTAGAAATCTGCAGAGAGTAGCTTGGATAAACGGGAAAAAAGAAGAGGGGGAAAAACTCTCAGAGAAGGTAAATCTTTAATATTTAACTTTTGTTTGGTAGTCTTTGACCCCTTCATGACTGAGCTTTTTTTCAGTTTCTGTACGCTAATAACTGACAAACTTTTTATATTTTTACTGTGTGATTCTACTAAGCGCACCCACACATTATATATTGTTTTTTAGAGGACACATAGGGCTGTATATTTATATCACATATGTGTGCATAATGCCTTGCTTAGTATGAATAACATAACAAAATGAGAGGAAAAAAACGTAAAGAATACAGAAAATTGCTTCCATACTTACCGTAATTTTCTTTTACTGGCTCATCCTCATGTCGGCACTATATGGGTCAGCTCCACCCCCTCTGACCCCACAGGACCACCTTTACTAGCCAATAAAAAGGATGTCCCCTCCCCTCTTACCTGTTCAATGACAAGCCGAGCGACAGGCAATCAGGGACGGGAAAGCATGCCGACATGAGGATGAGCCAGGAAAAGAAAATTACGGTAAGTATGGAAACAATTTTCTGTATTCCTGTCTCATCCTCATGTCGGCACTATATGGGACATAGCAAGCTTAACCCCTATTGGGCGTGGAACCACTGAATAATCAATTTCCAAACATAAAATGCTGCAAAAATAGAAAAATGTATTTAGATAAGGCTGACGTCAGTACTGCCGACCCAAATCTGGCCAGTCTGTCTGCAGCCACATCCACTTGGTAGTGTCTAACAAATGTATTCTGTGCGCTCCATCTCGCTGTCTTGCAAATATCTTCGAAAGAGACCTTAGAGTAAGCAGCCCAAGAGGTTGCCACCCCCCTCGTGGAATGCGCCCGCACTTCAACTGGAGGAGTAAAACCCTGATGCACGTATGTACCGTTGATGATCGACTGAATCCACATCGACAACACCCTAGGGGGTGCCGCTAGGCCCCTTTTCGAGCCCCTAGGCAACAGGAACAAGCGATCTGATGCACGAAATTCCGCTGTTCTGAGCAGATATTCTCTCATGAGCTCGACCACATCCAAGGCCGGCAGTAAGTCTGAGTCTGATGACTGTGCTAGGGTTCGGCATCCCGGCAGGATAACCTCCCAATCTGCGTGAAAGGCGGTAGCCACTTTCGGTCTAAACTCGGGTGATGGCCTTAAAATTACTCTATCGTCCAGCAACACACAAAAAGGTTCTTTGTAGGAGAGAGCCACCAGCTCGGATACCCGTTTGGCCGAGGTAATGGCCACCAGGAAAAGAAGTGTGTGAGTCAGTCCCCACAATGTGCACTGAGACAGCGGATGATATGGGAGGGCTCCCAGTGCGGCCAACACTAGGCCTAGGTCCCAGGAAGGAAACAGTACTCTCCGTGGAGGCCGTATCTTCATTGCGGCTCTCATGAACCTGCGTAGCAAGGGATCATCCGCCCATTCCGTGCCCGTACATGCCGACAAGGCCGATATCTGCACTCGAAGCGAGTTATAGGCAAGGCCTGCATCCAGAGCCGACTGCAAAAACCCCAGAATATCTGGCAATTCTGCGTTTAAAGGCTGGAAGTGATGCACGTCCACGAAGGATAGAAACTTGTTCCATATTCTGGCGTATGTAGCGTTCGTCGATGGACCCCTAGAGCGGCCCAAGGTTTCGATCACCTTGGCGGAAAGCCCCTGACTCTCCCACCTTGAGGCTTCACCCACCATGCTGCCAGATGCAATCGGTGTGGGTTGGGGTGTTGCCAGTGCCCTTGTAGAAGTAGATCCCTCTTCTGGGGGAAGAACCATGGGGTGGCTACTGACATTTGGAGCAATAGGGGGAACCATGGCCTCCTTGGCCAAAATGGCAGGATGAGGATAACTGCCCCTCCGTCCGCCTGTATCTTCTGCAGGACTCGGTGAGCCAACGACACTGGTGGGAACAAATAAGCCAGAGGAAACCCCCACTTGATTGAGAATGCATCCTGCGCCACCGCTTGTCGGCAGACGTGTCTCGAGACAAAGCGGGCCACCTTCGCATTCTCTGCTGAGGCCATCAGGTCGATCGATGGGGTGCCCCACCTCGCAAACACCGGTGCCAGATATTTGGAATTCAGTTCCCGTTCTCTGGTCTCTGGAAAATACCTGCTGAGGAGGTCTGCCAGAATATTGTCTGATCCCGGCAAGTAGGCTGCTGTTAAGGCCTGAACCTGTGCCTCCGCCCAGGCAAAGATCTCTTGCGAGAGGCAAAGCAGAGGGAAACTCCTTGTCCCCCCTTGTCGTCTGATGTATGACACCGCTGTTCTGTTGTCCATCATAACCTTCACCTGTTGGCCTTGGAGCAGTGGTTGAAATGCTCTGAGTGCCAATGAGGCCGCCTTCAGTTCCAGCCAATTCGACTGTGGTAACACTGGACCCTTCCATCGATCCTGCACTTGATAATCCAGGCAATTAGCCCCCCATCCCTGAAGGCTGGCATCTGTAGTAACTGTTATCCAGGAACCCAACCCCAGGGGCATACCTCAAGAGAGGCATGGAGATCCTATCCACCAGAATAAATTGCCCCGCATTGCCGTGGGCAGGAAGATTTCTTGCGAAAGAGACGCCCTGTTCCACTGACGCAGGAAAACAGGATTGCAATTTGCGCCTGTGCCACCTTGCCCAGGGTACCACGGGAATACATGAGGTCATCCTGCCGAGGAGCACCGTGCAATCTCTGGCCGGCAATGCTGGCAAGGAGATGACCTTGCTGACACAGGCGGTCAACTCCCGACTGCGGTGGGCGGGGAGGAACACCCTCGCCTGAATGGAATCCAGCACTACCCCCAGGTACTCCATCCTCTGCGTGGGAGTCAGCTGGCTCTTCTGACAATTGATTAACCAACCGAAACGACGGAAGGTTGTCAAGACAAGATCCCTGTGGATCGCTAAGGCCTGGCTCGACTGCCCCAACACCAAGATGTCGTCTAAGTAGTGGAAAATGTTGATGCCTCGCAGTCGGAGGAGAGCCACAACCATTTTGGAGAAGGTTCTTGGGGCCGTGGCTAGACCAAATGGCAGGGCGCGGAACTGGAAGTGCCGGCCTGCCACCGCGAATCTCAGGTATTTCTGATGAACCTCCGCAACTGGGACATGTAGATAAGCATCTTCCAGATCTATGGACAGCATCCAATCGCCCACCTGGACCACGGCAATAATAGTCTGGACTGATTCCATTCGGAACGGGTGCACTTGAACAAACACATTCAATCTCTTCAGATCCAACACTGGTCGGAACCCTCCTGATGTCTTGTGACTAAAAAGATCGGTGAATAAAATCCGCGGCCCCGCTCCGATTTTGGTACTGGCATAATTGCGTTCTTGAGTAATAGGTCTGCGACATATCCGAGCAGCAATCCTCTCTTCAATCGTTCTTTCGGAATGACGGTGCTGACAAACACAGGGGGGGGCAGAGACCTGAACTCCAAACGGTACCCTCGGGTAACGATATTTTTCACCCAAGCATCCTGAACTTCTGACACCCAAGCCTCCCTGAAGGCGCCAAACCTGGCTCCCACTGGGATAGACTGGGTGTGCGCACCTTCAGAATTGTTTATTCTGAAGTTTTGGTGCCTGACCTGCCTTAGCCTTGACGTCTCGCAATAAGGACGACTGTGCTCCTCTCCACTGTGGCCGGGAGAATTGTCTACCTGGTTTGTAGGTTCTGGCATCCTTAAACCTTTGAGAGGTCTGATTACTCCGAAAGGGCTGCTGTCTGCGCTTGAAACTCTGTGGCAACAGGCCCGATTTCCCCCCTGTCACTCTCTTAATTGCATTGTCCAGCGTCTTGCCAAACAGGCTCTTCCCATTAAACGGAATGGCACACAATGCCTGTTTTGAAGCTGAATCTGCGGTCCAATGTTTCAGCCAAAATGCTCTCTTTGCAGTGACTGAATGCCCCATCAACTTTGAAGAGAGGTGGACAAGGTCAATGAAAGATTCTGCCAAAAAAATCAGCTGATTCATTTCCTCCAGAGCGGCCAGTATCTGTGCATTTTCCACGCCTGCCTTCAGTGCCGCTTTCCACATTTGACACCCATACCTTCAGGGCCTTGGACAGCGAAGTCAAGGCTAGGGCTGGGCGCAAAGCCCAGCCTGCGGTAGCATAAATCCGTTTTAAATCTGCATCCAAGCGACGATCCATCGGGTCCTTAAAGGCTACCGAGTTATCCAATGGAAACGCCACATGCTGTGCAAGGCGCTGCAAGGCCGCATCAATAATTGGGGGTTTTTCCCACAAGGCTGAGTCAACTGCATTCATGGGATAGAGCTTCAGAAAACGGTTCTGAAAGTTCAGCTTCCTATCAGGGTGCCCCCATTCCTCTTCAATTAGTTCCTTGACCTCTGGCATGACCGGAAAAGTAGGACCCTCTTTCTTCAGGTCTGGAAAATACTTTGCCACCTTTTTAGGAGGGTCAATGCCCTCCCAACCAATAGCTTCTTTGATAGCTGTAATAAAAGGAATAATAAGGTTGAAATCAAATGAATGAACTTCCTGTGCTTCTGGAACGGAGGAACCTTCCGAGCAGATCTCACCCTCATCTGAGGGTTCTGCAGGTCTAGTCTGCCTTGACTTCCCAGTAGAGGTAGTGGCGTGCGTAGTGGACACCATAGAAGGAAGTAGATCCTGAAGACTATCCTGTACAGCCTGATGTATACTCTCTGCACACCATTTTGCCTGGTAATGCTGGGGAGGAGCAGGACCAACATGAGCCTGGTGGAAACTGTTGTCCTTTCCCCTGCCGGGAGGTTGAAGCACCCTCTTGGCGGTGACGTCTGTGGCCTCCTGGTGAGTGCTCATGGGCCGAATCAGAAGATGAAGAACGTCTCCGGTCTTTATGTTTCTTTGTTCTTTTGTGAGAAGGGCTCTTACTCCTGCAAGGAGAAGATAATCAGAACCCCACTTCAAATACGCATTCTTTTACCTGTCCCCCGTAGCCTCCCTACCTCTCTGCAGGCTTCAGTGCTTCTGACACAAGATGGGGGGAGCTAATGGCAGCTAAAGGCTAAAGCAAGCAAGTACACATAAGCAAAACAAAAACAAGGACCCCCACAGGTACCCCAATCAGACCCCTTACTCACTTGGTAGTAGGCACGCAGAGCGCAAAGAGGGCAAGGTCTGGATCCGCAGCTGATACTCCAGCAGAGGCACCGCAATTGCCGGAACGAAAAACCGGCGTTTTTAAAAGCTTTGCGCGCATGCGCGAACCTCGGAGCGTCCCGCCGTCACCGCGGCAACGAGCAGAGCGAGCCGAAGCGCCGCCCCCTCGCACACGAGACGGAGACGCCCGCGCCTGCGCAGAAGAAGCAGGAAGCCGCTCACAGCCATCAGCTCCCCTGACCCATCTAAGATCTAATACCGGAAGGGTAATAGCGACAGCAAGCCCTGCACCATGGGCACCCACTCATTGGGAGGTTTACTGCCCAGCGAGGGGTCCTCAGACCGGGAGATTGTAAGCTCCTTGAGGGCAGGGACTGATGTGAATGTGCAACTATGTAAAGCGCTGCATAAATTGTCGGCGCGATATAAATACCAGTAATAATAAATACTAATAATGTATTGCTTGCAAAGCAAACACAGATTCAGTCTACTGGCTTTTTTCGCCCACCAGTCCTTTGTTTGTTCCTCAACAGACTAAACCTTAATGTAGCGCTGACCCATACTCTGGCTGCTCTCGCCCTTACTGTCTCTCTCTCAGCCCCACTGACTCTTCTCCTGAACTTTGCTCCAGACATCCTTAATAAGGCCATCTCCAGCCACCTGACCAACCTATGCCGATCATTGTCAAAATCCGGAAAGAACGGCAAAGCCAGCTGTTTCCCTGTAAAGATATCTGCCTCCTGAAACCCCTGAACCTTCCTAGCTGAGAGTCCTGGGTGCCCTTTACCGTGACCAGGGCCAGCATTGTCACACAGGAATAACACAAAACAAAGAGTCCTGGCGTCTAGTAATTTCTAATTAAGAATTCTTTTTGGTGATTATGCCATCTCTGAATCCTACCATTAACAACACCTGAGCCCTGAAGAATGGGGAGATTTTTTGAGCCCTCCAAATGTGTTGACTGTTTTGTGTTATCCTGTTATGAACTAACACTATTATTAAAATAATTTTGTCTCTTAGAGCTTTTGTTTGGCGCTCTCATTAGACTTTGTACAAGCAATAAATATCTGACAGAGACCCTCCCCACACTATCCAAAACAAAATTCACACTGCTGGTAAACACATGAAAAGCTTCACATATAATATGAGTGGAAGTCAGTGGCGGAACTACCAGGGTCGCAACGGTCGCAGCCGCGACCGGGCCCTGGAGTTCCGCCAATTAGAGGGGGCCCAGGACAGGCCCCAGAGGCGGCTCTTTAATCTGGTGCCGGGAAGGGGGGGGGCGGAGTTTTGACCTGTGCAGGCTGTAAAATCCATGCATTGGCCCTGGGCCCCTCCGCTGGACATCCGCCTCGCTCTACCATCACTTATCACAGTTCAATTAAAACATTTTCATTATGGTTGTAAGTGGGGCCTCACATTTGAGTTTTGCCTAAGGCCTCACAAACTCTAGAGCCGCCTCTGCGGGGCCCTAGTAACCGCTGATTACCAGGATATGTAATATCCCGGTAACCCCTAATGTCAGTTTTTGTTTTAAAAAATTTTTTTTTTTAACACAATGTACCTAATTTTTTTCCTCTGGGGGAGGGGGGGGGGGGTCCTTCATGGATTCTTGCACCGGGGCCCTGAGGTCACTAGTTACGCCACTGAGTGGAACATAACTACTTTGAGCTTTAGATCACCTTGTACTCCATTATGCCTTCTGTATTCAAGAGTAGACCTGAATGATAGGTCTGAATTTTAAAGCTGAACTCTGTGATAAGCAAATATCGTCTGATGCAAGAGCCATGTGAATCTTGGTGTACGTCCAGATCTGTGCAGTAATCTAATGTAGAACTTTGCATCTGTGCAGGAGCTTCCTGTAATACAGACCAGTCACTGCTTCTCTCTCTTCTTGTACAAGGTGACTGGTCTTGTATCCACTCCCTCCTGTAGTTTTCTGCAGGCACTCTGCAGTACAGTGGAGCTGTTGGGTGCCTGCTACAGCTCTGCTCCCTGCACAGGCTATGTGCAGCACAGTGATGATGTCACTGCTACTTTTACAAGGTAATTGAGTTAACAAAGGAAGTTGGTGCACACTAAGTGAATGTACAGTACAATATCCTTTATGAATATAAAAACAATATATTTAAAGCTTTTGTACCTGGAAATTAGCTTTAGAAAGATTATGTGAGTACATCCCTAATGATGTCCTATAACCTGTCTTTGTAGGCCTTAATTGCTCATATGCAATCTGAGTTATCTAGTATAAAGCAATCTCATTCCTTTCTGGATCTTTTCCACACTCCTGGAATGCGCCGAATTACAATCTGTCTCATGCTGGTTTGGTAAGTCCATTTTTTAAAATTATATACAGTACATTACCCTTTGTCCCTGGATGTGCTCCAAAGAAGAGCACTGTGCTTATCTATAGACTTTAGCTAATCAACATGTTAACACATTCCCATCGGTTTAACGCATATATGGGGCAGTACAGCAGGTGGACTTTAATGACAAGCTGCCGTATATATGCATCCAGCTGGCTCTGCTGTCTTGTGGTGAGCGCACACTCACTTGGCACTCCCAGCAGAGTGACCAAGCTGTCAACAGCAGCTCCAGGTAACTATGAACAGAAGCCGGTGGGATGTTTTCCCGATCATGTGACTACTGTGACAGCCAGTCACAAAATCAGGAAACCCTCCGGTGACTTTTGATATTCAGAACCCCTTAAGTGGTACAATTTTAGAGATATCATTAGAAGAATTGGGCCATTTATATATTACAGTTATTTTTATATAGCGTAAATTGTCGATGCTATATAAATACCAGCAATAAATAAAGGGCCTAATTCTTCGAATTATATCCATAAAATTGTACACTTCGAGGGATTCACCAGCTACACAGTACTGCCCAATTTTGAATGAATGGGATGGGCCATAGTATGTGTAGGAATACATTTGAATAAAGGAACATATACAGATCATAATCTCCTAGTGGCATAATCCTTGTAAGGATTTATATATAAATCCTTGAATATATATATATAAAACGGGATGGCACGTTAATATCTTGAATTTTTATATAACAAATATGCTGAAGTGCATAACAAGTATTACTGTTTTTTTGGCCTTTAACTTGTAGCTTTCAAAATTGTACAAAAAATTAGAAGTAGTGACTTAGTACAGTTACTTGCCGTCTACGTACAGGAAAAATATATATTTGTTTATAAGTTTTGAATCTGATGTTCATTTTACTATTTTTATAGAATACATTTAAAAACACATTTAATAGAAGGCATTCCCATAACACAATGGTTTTGTTAAAGAGAGAACAGCAAAAGCTTCTTTTCTGATTCTTCTGATGGAGCAGGATGGAGGGGGGAGAGAGGAAGAGTCATTTCTCTGACTGATTCACATTCCCTTGCAATAAATCTTGGACTGAACTATGTATCTCTGTAAATAATGGGGTAAAAACAAAAAAAAGTATCCAAGAGCTCCACCTGCTGGCTGCATATGAAAATTAGGTATATCATATTTACTAACTATGGGGGTTACTCACAAAGCTGCCGAAGAACACCGAGTGAATAACCAAGCCGAAGTGAACTGAGCAGAATGCCGTTCGGCTATTCACTTCGTCCCCGTATGGCTGATTTCATCATCTACATCGACTAAAATTAGCCGTACATCAGCATGTTTGGCTGAGCCGAAGTGAAGAAGCCGTTAGACTCTTAAATAATTTAAATAAATGTAAAAAAATTATA
Source organism: Nanorana parkeri (assembly GCF_000935625.1). NCBI lineage: Eukaryota > Metazoa > Chordata > Amphibia > Anura > Dicroglossidae > Nanorana > Nanorana parkeri. The sequence goes on along the minus strand of NW_017306421.1, from coordinate 1,603,608 downwards.
ATATTTAAGAAAAAAGAAAGTAAAGAAGGAAAAAAAACTGCGGGGGGTCCCCCTCCCAAACCGTACCAGATTCTTTAGGTCTGGTAGGAAAGTTAGGAGGGACCCCAAGTTAAAAATACAAAAGTGTGTGGGATTTCCCCTCCCCCCCCAAAGTCATACCAGGCCTTTTAGGTCTGGTAGGAATTTTAAGGAGGAAGCCCACCCCCTAAAAATGGAGAGAAAAAATGTGGGGTTCCCCCTAAAATTCCCAACCAGATCCTTGATCCAATCACAGGCCGGGCAGGAAAGGGGGGGACGAGCGAGGTGCCATACCAGGCCACATGCCCTCGGCACTGGGAAGGTGCTTTTCCAGGGTCCCCCCTAGAAAAGAACCTTGTCCCCGTGCTGATGGGGACAAGAGCCTCTTCCCCACAAGTCCTGTCGCATAGGTTGTGGGGTGTCTGCAGGCAGGGGGGCTTATTTGTATCAGGATACCCCTTTAATAAAAACCCAGATGCAGCCTTTTGAATGAGTAAGGGGTACTTGTTCTGCTTTTCAGTGCTATACAGTTTTCTTTTGGATTCTTCATGTTATGCAAATCTATAAGTTAGCTAAGTCTATGAAAATAAGACACTCCTTTTGTGGTTGATATGTTATCTCACCAGTTGTTGGTGGGAATATGTGGTAGTTTTGCAAATTTTTTTCTTCCTTTTTTGTTGTCAGGACTAAAAGATACAAATGTAAAAAATCTGTTTATACAGTATAAGATATGTAGTGTAAATATGAAATAAGGCATTTTCATATGCTGCCAGCAGGTAGAGCACTCGATTCTTTCTATTTTCCTGGGTTTTCCTTGTTTTTTTTCACTAGTGTACAGCAGTTTTGCATTGAGTACACCAAGAGATTGCTGTGTGGTAAGAGAGAACATGTTACAATGGCCACTGTAACTAACTGAACACGTTTTTTCACTATTTTCTTTTACAGAAGTTGCTAATTAATTTTCCTTTACAGGTTCTCCACTGGTTTTGCATTTTATGGCCTTGGTATGGACCTGCAGAAGTTTGGAATCAGCATTTTTCTGCTGCAGTTTGTCTTTGGAGGCATTGATTTACCAGCCAAACTGGGAGGAGCAATTCTAATGAGCTGTATAGGGCGCAGAGTGACACAGTCAGGGTCCTTGATTCTTGCTGGAGTTGCCTTGCTTTGTAATGCTTTTATACCTCAAGGTCAGTTCATTCAGGCAGAGGAGAGGTGGAAGTATCGTAAACAAGCAAAAACAATATTTGGTTGTATTACATTTTGATTTACAGCAAGCTTGCATACAAAAAAACTAGAGGAGATAGCTGAGAGCAGAAGCTAAGAGTACATAACATACAACTTGCAGCATCGGTACAGTCCAGCACCACCCAAAGCCCCTGATGTTTCTTCACTTCCTGTAGAGGTGATTAGGCTCACCCCCTGCTCTCATCGCACAATGCATGCCTGGTCTGACATATGTCTGACCTATCAGCAGACCAGGACATTTTCATTGAGGAGTACAGGGGGGAGTCACTATTTGTATGCAAATAGTGACTTTAAGAAAGTCAGAAGGCTCTAGGCAGCGCTGGACAGCTCTGATTCCACAGCAACAGGTATGTTGTCTGTTACCTTTTGCTAATGTTAATTTGTGACTGTTGTCACATTCACTATATGTTATAGGTTATGTCAACACTACAACAATGATTTTGTCAGTGTTAGAAATACATGTCCCTGTGTAAGTAAAGAACTTAAGCCTCCCCTTTAACCACCATAAATGTTATTTCAAATGTATGCATCTCCACTTGCCATGGGGCCACCCAGATTTGCTCAGGACAGTCTATTGTGCCTGTAAACAAGCAGTCCATCAGCTACATCTGTATTAAATCTAATGCAAGTCTAAATCTTCAGATACAATGTCCTTCATAGGACTCAATTATAGCTGAATGTATGACATGTGATACCTGCTTTGATTTGCTGAAGGCAAGAAAATGCAAACCTACATGAGTATTGGCTGTCCCCCCCCTGATAGCGGCCCTGAGGGTACTTGACATTAACAATGGCCTTAAAGTAAATGTCTGACAAAAATAAAATAACATATGAAGTACGTTTCTGCAATACATGCACATTTCCCCATGTTTTGGCTCTATAAAAACACTGCTAGTACACAAAAGTACCAATTTATCCTGCCAGAAATGCACTTGGCTCCTAACTGCTCATAGTAAGTAGTAACATAGTAAGCTAACCACAAAGTCCATCCGCTGCTCTGAAATCCCAAGCAGTGTTGTCAGCCCTGCCCAGTTCACAATAGCAGGCTAGTATAAGTGATAGTACAGCCACCTAGTACTGTACAGCCACCCAGATAACTTGTAGTTGTTAGCAGCCAGCCCTGCCTGATGTCATTGGTCGCTAGGATGCCAGTGGTCCTAGCAATCAATGACCGAAGCGGAGGGTGGACCTGCGTTGGCTTATGGCTGGCCACGGATACACCGGCCTCGTGTCAACTGTCAGCCAGCTCTAACCCAGCACAGCTAAGCAATCGCAGTCCAGGCAGAACAGCCACTTGGTCCATTTCTGGACTGCGGTCCGCCATTTAGTGACCCCTGCTCTAAATCCTTTCACTAACAACACGGCTCCGGCTGAATTGACTGAAATTTGGTGGCCCTGTTGGAACCACCTGGCTCTACAAATTCTGTTAAAGAGTTGGGTGGAAAATTGTCAGCTGAAAAGTGACTGCATCCTATCAGTGACTGAGGGAGTTGCAGCTGTCAGAATACAATAGCCGGCAGTGAAGCTTCCTTCATACATGCAAGGTTAGGGGAATTATTTCTCCCGTTCAGTCCATGGTTTGTCTAGCCTTAGTTACAGCCTTATTTGTTCAACAAAAATTTTCTTTTTGTTCTCTTTCAGATCTGAAAATTGTGCGAATAGTGTTGGCTACTTTTGGCAAAGGCTGTCTGGCTTCATCATTTTGCTGTGCTTATCTATATTCTAGTGAGCTCTTCCCAACTGTTATCAGGTATTTTGACTTATTGACAGCACAATCACTGGAAGACTCAAGCTGGCCATACACCTTACAATTATCTGCAGATTTTCTGTGGTCGGATGGAAAAGGTGCAACAGATTCCTCTATCTATGCTAAACTGTGTGCATGGAGTAATCTCCACCTGGGCCAATCTGTTGCACTTTTTCCATCTGACCACAGAAAATCTGCAGATAATTGTAAGGTGTATGGGCACCTTTATACTGGAAGGTTTACCAGAAATGCCTGTGCAATGTTAAATAATATTGAGAAAAGTCTGCATAACATCTATAAACCTTTTCTGTTACTGTCACTGGAAATATCTGTTTCCTGATTCTTTAAGGCTCCACTTGTATATAATGTTGTGTGTTATTGTGAGTTGCATTAAGGCAGCCCATTCAAAATAAATGGGCTGTCAATGCACCCCAACATACTTAATATTACACATGATCCATTTTTCCTAATGCACAGCAGCAAACTACTATGCTACAACACAGGTCCGCTGCCTTAGTGCATTGGATTGATATTCAAATTGTAATTGCCTTGTTGTAATGCAGCAATGCATGTTACATGCATTGCTGGGCGTGTTATCACAACATGGAAATCGAGCCTAAAAGTTCCTCCTGGCTCCTAGATTTTATTGGCTCTTCCAGCCCAAGGGGTCATCTCACAGTTTCTATACTTTTTAATTACATTAAACTCAGAATAACATCTTCAAGTTTTTAAAATCTTTTTTAAATATTACAGTGTATCTCTTTAATACACTGCCCCACCCGGTATTCCTCGATTTGTAGCAAGCTACGAAGTAAATCTAAATACTGTAAAGTCAAAAGATACTTTGTTATTGTCACTGCACTTACTCATTTACTTGTGTGTGTAAATTTCAGCTTGAGCTATTGAGCTCCATAAACAACAAGCTTTTTAAAACACAAAGCAGAGCCTAGAAAACATATGAAAGGTGCCTGCTGGCTATGTTCATGTCCATTGCTTGGCTACATGTTCATGTTGAGTAGTCTTCTGTACATGTACGTCTTTGTGTTTGCATTATACTGTATAATGTATATCAATCAACTGCTACCATACCTGTATGCATTCCAGATTTCTGTACACATTAAGTGATCAAGCAAAGATCATTTTATATATTGTGGCAGTGTAAGCCAATGCCACGGTGTAGTATGGCGACTTTGGCACCCAGGACTCTCAGCCAGAGGGGCTGAGAGGGTCCAGAATGTAAACAATGTTTTAAGGAAGAGCCTGGCTTTTCAGGTCCGTCCAGGTGTTCCTATTTGTAGCTGGGATCTGGAGCTCTGGAGATTTCGTAGAGCTCTGGGTGGGATGAGATCTCCAGTCCTGGGGCCAGGTGTTGCCAATGACCAGCCTGGGATAATCAGGTGGCTGAGAGCAGCCTTATCAGGAAGCCAGCCCAGTGCTCAGAGGAGTGTTGGAGTTGTGTGTGTGCAGGGAGCACACGGACACAGACAAACTCGGGTGAGTGCTGGATGCACACGGAACAGCCAGGGGTGGCTGGGACAGGTCAGGAAGGTCGGTGACCCCAGTGACCTGTCGGACGCACTGCTGGGAGAGCAGAGTGAGTGCCAACGAGGGGAGAGGTCAGGAAAGTCGGTGACCCTAGGACCTTTGGTACAGACTGCTAAGAGAGCAGAGTGAGTGCCCACAAGGGGAGAGGTCAGGAAAGTCGGTGACCCTAGGACCTGTGGTACAGACTGCTAAGAGAGCAGAGTGAGGGCTCACGAGGGGTCAGCAGCGTGAGTGTCTTAAAGCTGTGGAAAGCTACTGAGCCATATAAAGGACTGTCTCATGTTGCTGCTGCAAGCTATTTTGTGTTTGCCCTTTAACTTTACATTCATTCAACACAGAGTCTTTTATAGGGAAAGTGAAAGTTTAATGACTGGATTGGATTTTGCAGCTATAAGATTGCTGCACCTTTTATTTAAAAGGTGCTTCGGGGTTGTCTGCTGTGTTCATAGTGATTTTCTTCATAAGATATGGACTTGCATGTTTGTGTACATACTTGGGAGAAGTAGAAACAGTCAAATATCCCCAGGATCCCTAATACTTGGGGAGCCCTAAAATGCAAAGGAGGGCTTTATTGTCTGGAGTCATGATTGGAACTGTGCCATTCTAATTTATTTGCCTTGCTATTGGTCTATTCTTCAGTGAGGCATGAAAGACAGAAAGGGGTTACACAAAACATGATCTCTGGAAATGAACTACCTATTTGCATAGAAGAGCTACAAAAGCCTTGAGGCTTCCATGGACCTCTACAAAGTATCTGACCATGTGTGCTGACACTTATACATGTTCACTTTACACAACTTTCTGTAGCTTGGGTGAGTTATAATAAAAGCAGGGTCACTTTATGGCTATATCATGTCATATAAAAACATACAGCATACTGCAATTCTACTGTATTAAAATGATCTTCTTTTCCAGGCAGAGTGGAATGGGAGTTGTCGCTATGAATGCTCGCTTGGGCTCCATGGTTGCTCCACTGGTGTTGATGTTATCAGAGATTTCTACTATCTTTCCTCCTGCAATATACGGAGTGGCAGCAATATTATCTGGGATTGCAGCTGTGTTTTTGAGTGAAACTTGTAATCTTCAGTTGCCGGATACAATAGAAGAAGTTGAAGCCAGGTAAGCTGACCATACAATATTTACATTTTTCCAGTCTTGAACCCAGCCATTCTCCAAACTGATATTTCAACTCTGCAGAGACAAACCATTAAGTGCTGAGTACTATATATCTGTAGGAGAGAGAGGGGTTTAAGTGTATCTAGATAAGCTGATCTCTCATTAAATAATATTCTTGCCTTTACTCATATTGAATCGATTTCTTCTTTCCCCCCCTTTAGAACAGGGAACGGTTCATACTCAGTCTTTACACAGCCAACGCAATGTAACAAGGCTCTAGGTGTTAATCACTTCAGATTTCACACTTGTATACCCCCTGTGGACCTGATTTTTTTTTTACATTCCTGGTATGGGCGTGTTTATTTGGGGGGGAAAAAACCTTACAAAGTAGTACATTATTTATCTTTTTTGGAACAAACAAGGCTTTGGTGTTACAGTTGTCCAAAAATGATTTTATATTATTATAATCCATAGATAAAATCATAAAAAAAATAAAACTGCACACTTTCTTATACTTTAATCAGTGTTATATTTATAAAGCATTAAAGATTTATACTTTAATCAGTGTTTTAAAAAAATACTGTAGAGAAAAATTGCACTAAAATTCTGGTACAAAGCATTGCAAAGTAATTTTTTTTAAAAATAAAGTATTTTTTTCAATTTTGTGCATTATTAATGCAGCACTAAAAAAAGAAAATAACAAACAAAGCAAATAAATCCAAAAAAGTGTAAATATTAAATGGTTGGAAAAATAGAAATAAAAACACAGAAAAAAATAATCAGGAAAATAATAGCTACGGAGGCCATGCTTGGTTTACACAACAAGACCAGCTCCCGCAGCCTCTTTTCATGCTTAGGTGGTCACAGGTCCTCTGACATCAGGGAGTACAGTGCAGGGCCAAAGCTTCAGTAACATAGGTGAGGACACTGAGTGAATGTCCACAAGCCAAGCATGAGGGGAGAAGATTTCAGCACCAGCTGGTGGTGGAGAAGGGGATCAGGTAAGTAAAAGTCTGGGTACCCAAAGCAAAATAAAATAAAATGAGGGGGGGGGAGCCCCCTGGAGCTTTTAATCATAATGTGCAGATATGCACAGAATATTAATGCAGGCTTACCTGCCAAAGCGACCCCCTCCAGCGCTGCACTGCTTTTTCATCTTTGTCCTGGTCTTCTTCCAGGTTTTATTTCTTCCACCTGATTGGCAGAGCCCTGAGAACATAACTCCCGAGCATGGGCACAGGAGTTACTTAATCTCAGCATGCTGAGCCTGTGCACTGAGCTGCATGTGCCTGGCATACAGGAAACAAAAATGCTGACTGGCAGCAAGAAGCTTTTATGACAGTAGAGACATACACAGTCTTTTCTATCATAGAAATGCTGCCGATCAGCATTTAATTATTTTGACTTAACCCTTTAAGTGCAGAGGGAGCCCTACTGCCAGGGGAGTTTTTTTATTTTCCCTGGAGATAAGCTTTAACTGACATCATATGCAGATGAAAGCATCATCGTTTTGATCTGCAGATAAATGATAGAGCGTAAATGCAAAAGTAACAATGTTACTTTGTATCTCTCTCATTCTGGACAGTGTTTTTTTTGACAGCATAGCTGTGTCTATATACACAACAACTCCCATCTGCCATTTCGACAGCCTGGAATTACCGGTAAATGTGGGGATTGGCAGCAGGGCAGGAGAGTACTACACACACCTTAATTGTTTTTTTTTTTTTAACTGGAACGCATCAAAAATCAAAAACGCGGCAAAAACGCACTGCATCAGTAGCACCGCGTCTGCAGATCCGCACCTAATCAGGACCTGATATCATGTGAACAGGCCCTTAAGGGCCTGTTTACACGACGTCCGTTTTCTGTGCTGACCTGATCCGTACACTCCTGCACTAAAAATGCATCCCAATGTATCCCTACGTGTTTTATGGGCTACAGTTTTCACATGCGCAGTCCGTTCATGCATACTGCATGTCACATTTTGTACGGTCAGGAAACGCAAAACGCGGCAAAAACGCACTGCAGCTAACATACTGACAGCCCCACTGACAGCCACTGGAACGCGGCCAAAACGCGGCAAAACACATAGCTCTGCACCTGATCAGGGCCTAAAGAAAGCACGGTGCTCTCTTCATCAGGGCTAACATAATAAAGCACATTCTGTATAACAATAAAAGACACGTTTTTCTTGTAAACAGATCATGAGATCTGTATAAAACTAATATATGGTAAGCAGTTTTAAAAACACAATTCAAGTTATAATAAAACGTTTATAAAATGTTGGGTTAAAAAAATATATATATTTGGACTCTACTGGCAAAAATTTACCCTACAATAGAAAATACTGAATACTTAAGGTGCCCATACACCTTACAACCATTGTACAAAGACATCTCACCTTAGTTCAATTTTCGTTCAAACAGCCCATCATATACGGACCAATGTAGTTCGCAATTAACATTAGTCAGCACCACTAACTGGATGATTTTTTACATAGACATCTCACCTTAGTTCAATTTTCGTTCAAACAGCCCATCATATACGGACCAATGTAGTTCGCAATTAACATTAGTCAGCACCACTAACTGGATGATTTTCGTCGATCGAAAGAACAGATTTTCGTTTGCATGGGCAGTTTTCATCTTGAGATTTCTGTACTAATGTGACAATTTTCGACCAACTAGAGGAAAATGTTCTAGCCTGCTTTCAAGATGAAAATCTGCCAGCTGATGGGAAGTGCACAACTACAATTACTGCACAACAGGCAGATTTTCGTACGAAAATGCAATCACAGACAAAAATCAACAGATAATTGTAAGGTGTATGGGCACCTTTACATGAACTCCAAACTGTCTTCAAACACTAAAGCCTGTGATAGAATCTTCATATCTAAAACCCTGGTCCCCCACTGAACTAAATGGTTACTCTCATCAGCCCCTATGCCAGTACTGCAGTGATGTAGGGCCAGCACATGGGAACTACAGAGCATGGCAGGAGATGTAGGCATCTGACACTCTTGAAAGGGTTAAATGATGAAGATTCTGTCAGAGGCTTAGTGCGTAAAGACAGTGCAGTTCGGACCTACTGTCCACGGTATAATGAAGTATTCAGTCTTATATTGCAGAAGCCATTTTTAATTTAATTTTTTTTTTTTGGGAAGCAATAGAGTTAGTTTACGACTTCAACCAACTATATTGTTTGCCAAACATAAATTGAAAATGTACCTGCTTGTTTTATTTGTTTAATGCAACACTAAAAAAAAAAAAAGTCTAAATATTAATGGTTAGAAAAATAGAAATAAAGATAGTATTTTAGACATTTATCCCAAAATAGAAAGACAATATTCTTCTATTCTTGCAATCTCCATCTCTTTGCAGATATAAAGGTAAAGATATACACAGGATCATCCCAAAAGAAGAAGTCCCCCTTACACAGAACCAACCTCAAGCTCACTCTCCAAAAAGACTCTTGGTGGAAACAGTGTAATTAGTTTTAAGCCAGGCACGAATACAACACTTTTAGTTGATATGTTGACAATTTGCCTATGTGTGTGGCCTCTGCTGGGAAGATTTTATATGTATGTGTATATATATGTGTGTATATATATATATATATCATGTAAAGTCAGGAGTGAACTCCTAATTTGCATCCTGCATAGGTCAGCAATGGCAGCCTACATAGTCCCCTTGGTACCAGTTTCCTTTAATTTGTAATGTAATTTGTAGTGTTTATAGGATGTAAAATCATTTACTGTGAAAACCTGTAAAGAGCACCAGTCACATACAAAAAGTTCCATATTAAAGAAATATAAACAAACATGTTGTCAATTTATTTTGTAGTTTAAATACACAGTTAAATAAGAACTTTGATCTGAAGAAAAAAAACATGTAAGCAAATTTTTGCATAAACAGGGAATTCTGGGATTGGATGGAAGCTAGTGGAAGAGGAGGAAGAGTTTATGGATTTGAACACATATACGTATATGTGCCTGAACACGTCTAAACATGCGCATTTTCCACATCATTACATTCATCTTGTATGCAGGAACTTCCTTTCAGCTTTCTACCAGCATTGTGCTGCATTCTTTTCATTTCCCCAGTACAGCCATGTGCATGAGCCCGAACAAATACAAATATTTAAAGGATGGAAGAAAGGTTTAGAGTATTATAATAGTTTTAGTAGTGAAGTACTGTAGTTGCATTTTTTTAAATAAAGGTCTGTACATTTAGACCAAAAAACAATTAAGGAGGAAAGAGAGCAATAGAGGGTTGGTTCCAAATGAGGGATGGTTGGGGGCTATGTCTGCCAAAATAATTAGCAATTCTGTTTAGTCAGCCCTACTACCCTACATAGCTAGAGAATGAGTCTAACATTCAAAACCTCTCCTCTACCCTGGCACTTCCTCCTACTATTCAACACCTCCTACCCCAGCCTGTCCACAAAGGCACTATAGGCCAATTGTGCATACACAGATACCTGTCCACAGAATCAGTACTATATTAATGTAGCTGGAAACATGTCAGCAGAGGCACAATCAGTACCGTATTGACACAGCCAAAAGCTGATGTATCAAGAGACATGTCATTAGAGACACAATCAACACCATACTGAGGCAGCCAGAAACATGGCGGCAGAGACAAAATTAGTACCGTACTTACACTGCCAGGGTATTGTGTAGACATGATGACTTCATGCTGCAGGAACTTATAATGTAGTTCCAACCACAGTCTCCCATACTTAGTTCTCAGTAGCTCATGAGGAGAAGCAAGCAAATTCACACTATTCCACAAACATGACTCGAGAGCTGTCCCCACACAGAGCTTGCGGGGGAAGGCCTAGGCAGCCATGACAGCAGCCACAGCTCTTTGGGGCCACAAGTAGCAATGAGAGGTGGCAGTTTTGCAGCTATTGGGCCCTATGGGTCTATAAATAAATATTGATGCAAGGGCAAATAGGAATATACTGCCTGGGAGGTGAAGCACCACCCTTAGCAGCTGTGGCTCCCTGGGCCACAGCCTAGGTGGCCCCAGACGAAGTCCGGAGGGGCGTAATGTGCATAGGGCGAAGTCATGAGCGCATCACAAAGGGAGAGCTACAGCAGTGACGGGAAGAAGTGAAGATCAGGGACCTGTCAGCAGGTTTGAGCAGGAGGATTAGCAGATCCTATCTCTGCTGTCACTTTCCTTGGCTGCTTGCTTTTATATGAGTAGCATTTCTAATAAAGTCTATTTTGAGTTATTACACTGCACCATGATGTGTGTCTCTTTTTGGTTTTACTGACGGACTGGCTGCTGTGGGATGTCATCTGGGGGAGCAAAAGCGTCTTCCTTGCCGGTCTCCCCGCCCATTATTCTGAAGAGGGACAGGCTATACTAGACCTAGGTGTGGGGTCTAGAAACAAGGTGATCAGCTCTCTGGAGTGGGATTTTACAGAAGTGTTTTGGAAGATTCATGCAAGCGTGATATTATCACAATTCCAAGTCTTTTTCACGTGTTTCACAAGATTAAAGATATACAGACTTTGTGAACTTTTGGACATTCACTTGATTGTCTATAGATTACATTGCAAATATGAACATTGATTGTTTATTTGTTGGCTTTTCAAAAATTAGCACATTGGAATTTTTAGAGTGTGATTTATCACAGCTATTTTGCTATATATCTATTATTTTTTTTTTTTTTTATTGAAATTCTTTTTATTTTTGAAAATTTTTAAAGATACACAATACTCTGTACTGCATAGAAATAAGAAATGTTACAGAAATAACACATTATGCATGTGAATGGAGCGTCCATTCGCGTTCCAGAAGCTACATTCCTTATCACCATATAGTGAGACGTTGTCACTGTATTATTCGTTCAGTCCTCATTTCGTCCTTCCATAAGAATAAGACAGTAGCATCTACCGCATTATTTATCATTGTTAATCTAAGTATCTCATGACCATTCACTTAGTTATAGATATCTATAATTTTTATATTTATTTATATATCTATTTATTGTAGTATATATTTGTTGAGAGTTTCACATTAAAACAATCTCAGTACAAATTAGTAAACTTAACGTGAGATTGTAGTCCATCATGGGAGTGAGCTTGAAGCTGTGACTACTTTACAACACACACAGGGACCATGGGGAACAAAAGTAGCCACCCTCCAGAAGGAAGGACAGTGTCAGCACCAATTCAGAGATGGTTTGAGTGATACGCAAAAAAGGTACATTTTTGTTACTAATTAAGGTACTTGAATTTATTGTTAAGGTTTAACTTCTGAGTTTAGTGTCACTTTAAAGAAAAAAAAACAGTATGTAATATTACCAATGTACAACCTGCATCCAGCTTTCATAAATGTACTTAAAGTGTACAGTCAAAACTTTATTTTTAATAGAGTAGGGACAGGTTCAAAACTCTGCCATGTTATTATTTTGTTTTTTGTGTAAGGCAATTTCCCTTCACTTCCTATCCAAGAGATGCAACAGGAAGTTCAGCGAATTTCCCTCTCAGATAGTTGCCCGCAGAACAGATCCCCCCCCACTTAAAGATTTCCTCACCTGTTGTTCTGGGGACAACTCTAAAATTTTGGATTTCCCCTCTTTTTCTTTCTCAATGGTAGCCTGTACAATGGGGATACACACACCAATAAACACTTGACTGAGAGACTAACCCTCCACCAATGAAAAACTAAAAAAAAGATTTTGCCTAGAGATGCACTTCTCTAATTCCAAGAACAAAAAATTTAATATATTGAAGCTTGCCAGTCCTTAGATATAATGGCTGCATTAGTTTTCTTTTTTCAGGCTTTTCCACGTGACCCTGCTGGTAATACAATTCCTACGCTATGGTGACTGTGTCTATAAAGAAGCAGCATTGTCACCCTAGGAGAAGAAGTGTTTTAGGACTACAAAACACCTCCACTTCTCCTTGTAACCATAGTTGTTCTGTAGTTCACAGAGAGTGAGCAAAGGCAGAAAGCACACAAAGTAATCTGCTCACAAGATTTCCAGCAGGCTCAACATCAAATAGATCAACATCATCATCAACATGAATTATCAAATAGATATAATAAAACACTGTTATTTATACATTTATCAGACAAAAAGAGCAAAAATGTAATTGTTAGGGTAAACATACAGTATACTTGATGCAAATTGATTGCAAATTGAATATGTCCTCACTGTAATGCCAAATCTACATAAAGGGCTATTTATAGACATGTGCGATTCGTTTCGTTCCGAATCAAAATTCGGACGAATTTTCGGAAATTCGGACATTCGGATGTATCCGAATCCCGAATTACAGATATTACGAATGCAAACGAATCCGAATTTCCATTTCCGAAATTCGGTAGCGTTCGTACGAACGTTCGTTTCGTTTTCTGTTCTTATTCGTTTCTTATTCGTTTCTTATTTGTTTCGTTCGTTGGAGCAAAGTGACATTAGAGAAGGAGAAACATATTTTTTCCCCCTCAAATGTCACTTTTGCGGCAAACGAACGAAACGAATAAGAACAGAAAACGAAACGAACGTTCGTACTCACGCTACCGAATTTCGTCCGAATTCCGAATTGACTTTCACACCCGAATCCTGAACACCCGAATCCTGCGGCAAACGAACGAAACGAATAAGAAACGAATAAGAACAGAAAACGAAACGAACGTTCGTACTCACGCTACCGAATTTCGTCCGAATCCGAATTGACTTTCACACCCGAATCCTGAAAAACGAAATAACACAAATCCGAATTTAAAACGAAACGAAACTAAACAAATTTTTTGGCAGTGCACATGTCTACTATTTAATACAATAACAGAAAAAAATGAATGGTCACACATGTAAAAATGTACAATTCATATCAACATATGTGTTCAAGTTTGTGTTTATATTAGGGATGCACCGAAATGTCAGTGTCCGAAACATATCGTCCAAAAATGGCACTTTCGGCAGAATTGGGGTGCATGCCTGGTTTCTCTACTCCCCGCTAGGCACTGCTCTGAGTCCCCTCTGGCACAACGCAGCGTCCACCAAGGAGGATAGAAAATGTCAGAGGAGGCCAAGTGAGGCGGGGGAGGAGAGCGCTGTGAGCTGCGATGTTACAGGAGGCCAGGCTCTCCTCATGCACCGCCCCCCTCTGACCGATACGGATGGAGAGAGGTGTGGGGGCGAAGACAGGCCGTGTGCAGTCACAGGAGCCTGAGCCAGCAGTGAAGGAGAGGAGTCAGCTGTCAAAATGGACTGAGCTCTCCTCTCCGCACTGTTGGCTCACCCTCCTGTGAGAGCCGATCCAGGATGGAGAGCGGGTACAAGCAGTCAGTGATCGCTGAATGTTTGTAAATAACTGGACATAGTATGAGTTACCAGTACCAGTGATCTACATCACTTGGAGGGCGCGTCTGCCTGATCCAGCCAGCCAGGCCGGATCGCATAGCGGCGATCCGGGCTTGGGGGGGGGGGGGGCGAAAAAAAATGTTCTGCCCCGGGCGCCAATAACTCTGGTTATGCCACTGGTGCCCACTGATCAGAAGGGCCAACCACAGAAATGCATGAGATTTACTGAACCCCAGTGGAGCTTCCTTCACCCCAATGCCACCCTGACAAATCTCACAGGAATAGAAACAGAGCCATGTGTTGATGGATGGGTATATGACAAAAGTGTTATCCGGTCTTCTATCATCACAGAGGTGAGTTACTGGTAACATCACAACATTTCTATGTCATGTAAAGTTGCCTACAATGTTTATTTATAGTCTCTGCTTGTCCTGATCACTTATTGTCCTAAATGTGATCATTTATTGTCTTAAACTATGTCATATCTTCAATGTCTCAAGGAGGAAAAGTGGTTTAACCTTGGCATACTGAAAGGCTTCTTCACAGTTAGAGCTGTTCTAGTTCTAGCTAGCTCAGGTAATTGTTTAAACCAAAAAAAGTCTGGATGCATTACTAAATGCACAGAATATGACTGGACATTAGCATTTTATAAGAAAAAAAGCACCAGAGGTTGTTGATCGAGGGAATATCTGATTGCCTTAGGGGGATCAGAAAGGATTTTTTTCCCCATTTGGAACAAATTGAACCATGCTTTTTATGATTTTTTCCTTCCTGTGGATCAACTGTGGGTAACTGTAGGCATAGGGTTTAGGATTAAGCACAGGTCTGTCTAGTCACTACAGTAGAGGGGAAATTTACCTGTATAAAAGTTCCATATGTTGACAGTGTGAATTGTGTTGAGCCATTATATAATGTGCTGTGACACATAATGTGCGGAACTTTTGAAAAATGCCGCCCCCAAATCAGAGAGGAAAGCCGGCGCCGGGGGCGCACAAAATAAGGCAGCCTCGGCTGCCTAATCAGGTGGCTGCTGGTGGGGCCTGGCAGCGAGCTGCCGGGTGAAAGAGGAGGTGAAAGCGTGGCCAGGGCCGAGGGAGATACGGCCCGGCCGAGGCTGCGGGCGGCTCGAAGAAGAAGAAGCTTCAGCTTGAGGAAGAAGCTTTGGCGGCTCCATGCTGGAAGCAGAAGCGGCATGTCCAGGAAGCAGGCTGGGGAGCTGCAGGTAAGAGGAGCAGCACAACCCATCATAGATCCTGCACAGCCCACCTGAGAGTCTCTGTGCAGGGTCTATGGTGGGCTGTGCAAGGTATATGGTGGGCTCTGGGGGGGTTTGGAGGAACTCAGGTGGGCTGTGCAAGGTCTATGGTGGGTTGTGTAGGCAGAGATCCTTTACAGACCACCTGAGACCCTGGCTTCCCTGCAACACTAATAGCGAAACCTGTCAGAAGCTGTATCCAGCGACTGACAGGTTACGCAAAATGTCTTGAAAAGGAAGGGGTGGGACAAATTTAGATGGGGGGCTGCCGAGTTTTGTCTTGCCTAGGGCAGCACAAAACCTAAATACACCAATTTAATTAGACTTTACTAGCTGTTAAAGGAGAATTTTAATTATCCCTTCAATTTCAGTGGAATCTGATATGTGATCTGCGTCCTATGAAGCAGATGGCACAGTCTGTATACATGGTTGGCGTTTTGCTGGGCGGAGCCATTTTTGGAGGCATTGCAGACAGGTAAGATCCTTTTCTTCATGACAACTATCAAAGCTTTCCTTTTTTCTATCAGTTATATTTATTTAACGGTAGTTGTTATACACTGAGTTGGAACCAAAGCTGACTTGGGAGTTCACACTTGGATTTGGTTAATCCAGTCTTACATAATATGTACATGTACATCAACTGAATGATATTTACCTCTCAGAGCAAGTGGTACATTAAGACTATATCAACAATCCCTGGGCAGTATTCAGGCCAAGACCCCCTCTGTATAATAAACAGTTCCCACTGAAATAGTTGCATGCCTTGATTTTTTTTAAATCAATTAAATCAATTACCCTATTTACAAAAATGTGTGTGTTGTAAAGTAGCCACCCCTCCAAGCTCACTCCTGTGGTGGACTACGTTGTAGTCCATCATGGGACCGAGCTTGGAGCAGTGGCTACTTTACAACACACACAGGGACCAAGGGGAACAAAAGTAGCCACCCTCCCGAAGGAAGGACAGTGTCAACACCAATTTAGAGATGATTTGGGGATCTACAGCCGAGTGATACACAAATAATATATATTTCTGTTAATAGTTAAGATACTTGAATGCATTTTTAAGATTTAAAGTAGTTTTAAAATCTGGGCATTCTCTGCATTAGGGTAAAAACGGTCCAGCGCCTTTTTTTCTACCTCAGTCCCCCCCAGCCCCCCTACACTTACCTGTCAACTGCGCTTGTCCCCGCCGCCGGTCCCGAAGCGATTCTCCGTTCCCCGAACTTCCAGGTTGCGGGGGGAGGATACTGATGGCAGAGGAGCCATCAATCAAAGAGGGAAGGGGCGTGACCTGCCACAGGGCTGTGTGTGTCTATGGACGCACACAGCCACTGCGGAAACGAGCGGGCACAGGCGCTCATGGGTGCCTCCATTAGAACGATGGTGGCACCCGTGCAGAGGGCGGGGGGAAGAGCGCTGCAGGGACCCACTAGAAAACGAGGAATTAAAAACTTTTAAAGAAAAAAAGGCAACAGGCTCCAGCAAAGGAGGGTCTCCTTAAAGGAGAAATAAAAAAAATGAGGCATTAAAGTGATATTAAAGCCTAATTTTTTTTTATTTTTTGTGAATGTAACTTAAGAGCAACTCCTCAAGAATTCACTGGAGAATTTTCTAAACTCCTCACTTTAACTTTATTTTTCTTCAAATGCCACATTTGAACCTGATTTAAATATGAAAGTAGAAATAAATAATTGCAGTTTTTTTAATTAAGGTATTAAATCCTCAAACTTTTTTTTTTTAAATAATTAATTCTACCTACCTGGTAAACTTGCCCCAGCATATAGTATAATGTATATCGTGGCATAAACACTTACTTTATTTGCAACGCCCTGAAGTCGGCTCCAGGTCCCTCAGCGTTTCCCCTAAATCCCCGTTGGGGAGCCCACTTACTGAGTATTGTGTAACAAAGGGACAATGCAGATGCCAGCAGTGGTCCCACAATTGGCATGGAGGAAGAAGCAGAGGAGTGGCTTGCCATGCGGCTGTTTGTAGGCATGGACGCACACAGCATTGCAGCCATACAGCTGCACACACATGGGGGGATCCATAGGGCCTTGAAATGGAAAGAAACCACTCTACATCTAGATATCCTGGCCAGCACTCGGGAACTATCTGATTCAGATAGTAACGAAAAGTTGAATCAAGGAGCAGTATACTCTGTAAGGTATTTAAGCAGCATTTGAAAAAGATAACAAATACAGTATATCTTTTAATATCACTTGAAATCTAACAGTTCATGCAAATTCAATTCAATTCAATCGCTTTATCATCTGTACAACTGATATTTTCTAACAAGTCAACCAGTATTTTCAGAGGTAAAGGCAGTATAATTTGTAGCACCGGACTACTCTTGTAATAATAGCTACCATTGCCTGTGTTAAACTGTGATTCCTCTGGTTGCAGGTTTGGACGTCGGACGGTCCTCATCTGGTCATACATGCAGATGTCAGTAGCCGGTACTCTTGTTGCCTTCCTTCCTAATTTCCCATGCTATGTATTCTTCAGACTTATTAGTGGGATGACCTTCTCCAGCGTCTTACTTAACACACTCTGCCTAAGTGAGTCTCATCATTAATCTTTCAATACTTTTGAAATTCATTAAAGAGTAAATAATTCCATATCACAGAGCAGAAAGACAAAAACTAGCACAGTGCAGCTATACAGAGTGCAATACAGCAGCATGAAAACCTAAATTATTCAGTACCAGACTGGGTTTAAAAAAGTTAAAAACACCTCTTAGCTTCATTTATACAAATACATCAAAACACTTAGTTGCGATTAAACGATTATGTGGCTTGGAACAACATTCACCATATTTATTCCCAGAGAATTTTTGTACAAGTCATTCTGAATTGAGAAAGCTGGTCGAATGTCCAGTGAAACGTCTTCAAGAAAAAATACAGCAAGTCCGGTTGCCTTGACCTATTTTTTCCAGATATTTAAACCACTAGCACTTAACTAACAGACTTTAACCAAATGAAGCAGAGCAACCTAGTGCTTTTGGTCATCATTTATAGCTGCTGTTCCAGGTTACTTAAACGCAGACTCCCATGCCCAATCTCTCTTTTTGTTTGGCAGTGCTGGAATGGATGCCAGTCAAGGGACGTACTCTCGCTGGTACTTTCATCGGCTATGTATTCACTTCTGGTCAAATGGTGCTTGCAGGACTGGCATACGCTATTTGTGACTGGCGCTGGCTGCAGTCTTCTGTCACCGTTCCTTTTTACCTTCGTATACTCGTGGTAGGTACAAATGTTCCACGATACTCTAGGACAGCGGCTCTCAACCTGGGGGTCGAATGACGATTTGCGGGGGGTCGCCTAGCGGCTCCCCGCCACCCAGGAGAGAATCGCTTTCTCTGCTCTTTTTTTTTGCTGACATCGGGCCCGCCATCAGTCAGAAAAAAAAGATTATTATAGGAATGCATAGCTAGATTCCTATTGGCTATTTCACTTTGCAATAGCCAATAGCAAACTAGCTATTGCACCGCCACCCGCCCACTGCTGCAGTCAATCAGCAGAGGGGGATCTGCAGTTCTCCATCAGGTCCCCGTCTAGTGATTGACAGCAGCTATTGGCTATTGCAAAGTGAATTAGCCAATAGGAATCTAGCTATGCATTCCTATGGTGGGTTTTTTTTTCTGACTGACAGGGTTAAAAGTATAAAAGTAAACCTGCCGCTCCGTGTGCACAGTGAGAGGGGATAACAGTCTTCCCCTCTCACCTAAATAAACAGAAACAGGAACCATACCGCACTCCTTACCGGGATTCCCACTTGATGAAGATGGGTGCTCGAAATGACTGTGGATGGCACCGCCACACATGAACAATAGAAAAATGTCACCAGCACACCATGAGTTGAAAAAGCAAAATATTTTATTGCCAATAGCTGTATCTCATTGGCAAGCGCTTTCGGGGCCTCGCAGGGTCCCCTTCATCAGGCTTAGAGATAACAGTGAAGTGAAAAACATACAACAATATATACCTAGACATACCAATCAACTGGGTGCTGTGAAACCACTCTCATCCACCTAGGGCGTCGGTATGACGTTACACCTGCCGTTAAGTATTTAAAAAGGACGTGTGCAGAATGATGTATATACCAGCCATATCTATTAAACCATCAGTGACTCCCAACAGCACATAAAAGTGTGACTCACCCAGGGTCAGCAGCCCAAGGGCTCACAATGCGAATTTTACCTTGAGCATTGGGGTGATAATAAACCACTCATACAGTCAGTTTGTAGCACCTTACATCAGCGTCCCTGGCAATAAGTAGGGCGAATCAGATTAATTCTAATATCTTACAGGCCGACAAAACTTTAACATCAGTTATTAAAAACAGACCGTTGCATATCTACAAACGTAGTAATTCTCTCAGGGATCTGTTGGTCCAGGCGGACCCTAAACCCAAGTATGCCAAGTGACCATTTTCCTTCTTCAGCAGGTCAGGAAGTTACAGATGTCACCGCTGTAACATGTGTAATTCTGTGATATGTGGTGAATCGTTTTTTCATCCCCATAGTGGGAAGAAATATAGTATTCAAGGTTATCATACCTGTGATACCGATTACCGTGTTTACCTATTGAAATGCCCGTGTGCATTAATATATGTAGGTAAGACAATTGGACCGTTTAAAAGAAGGTTCCAGAAACACAGAAGTGACATTCGTATAAAAAATAAGAAAATTATAAAAAATAAACAATAAGATAAAAAAATTATTAAAAATAAAAAAGTAAACGATATGATAAATAAAAATTTTAAAAAGTAAAAAAATAAATAATAAAAGTGATAAAAAAGTAAAAAATAAAAATAAAGAAACAATAAAACAAATAAAACTAACCCTGCCACCCTGCCATCTGGTTGCCATTCTCCATTGATGGGGGTTAGCAGGGAGTCGGGCGCATTGCAGAACCTGGCCTTGGAGCAGCAGGGAGAGTATCCGGCCCTGGGCGTTCATAATGCGGTTATAGCCACAGTGCAGCTACCAAAAAGATTGTGCTTTCTACTCTCTACGCAGGTAATGTCAGGAGTCTGCTGTTGTTGTTCTAGGAAGGGTATTTCAGATTAAAAAAGCAAGTAGAACAGTAGTTCTCTAGCTGTGGGTCGCTGTGTGATTTCTGCTGTGCTAGGAGAGAGTTCTCCTCAGCCCTCTCCTAGCGCAGCAGTGTCGGTTCTCCCGCCACGCCGCCAGAAGTCACTGCAGCAGCCGTGTCATCCCTAAATTTTACCGTTGGAGGTCACCACAACTTGGCAAATGTTACCAAGGGGTCCCGGCCCTAGAAAGGGAGAGAACCACTGCTCTAGGAGGATATATAAAAGTGGAGTAAAACAGCTTTGAATAATTGATTATAGATCATTATCAGCCCTTGGATATAAGTGGGGTCAATATTGCCATAGCAGTTCATTTGGCTTTGCTATGCAGCCTGGGGTTGAGGGGGAACTCAGTGACAGGTTCTATGCCGTGATTAAAGGAGAGCTCCAGGCATAATAAAAATGTAACCCTTGCAGTGAGGCTTCCCCCCCCCCCTCCCCCACTCCAAGGCTTAACTTCTTGTTTTGGTCTCGGGACTAAAATAAAAAAGATATACTTACCTGAACCTCCGCTCCGGTGGTGTAGGGACCTGTTAGTCATCACGTCTCATATAGTGTTTGAAATGTGGGGACGTCAAAGGAGTATAACTTTGTTATTTTAGACCCTAGACCAAATTAAGTACTTAACCCTTGCAGTGCCGGGGTTTTGGCCAGTGCACAAAACATACTCGCACTTTTTTTACTGAACACAGCAACAGCTGCTACAAAGAGGTACCCAAGCTGCTCTGCCAGCCTGGCAGGTGAACACCACAGCACAAAGTGAATGCCACTGATCACCAATGTAACGGGCCTCTAGAGCAGTGGTCCCCAACCCCCGGGCCGCGGACCGGTATCGGTCCGTGGATCAAATGGTACCGGGCCGCCCAAGGAACGTGTGCGACTTTCCATGGACGAGAGGTTTAAGGCCGTGACACACTGCAGGCGAAGCAGCGCGGCGCACAGGCAAGCGGCGACTCGCGGTCCTTCGCCTGCAGTGTGTCTAATGAGTTCCGATCCCGCGCTCTGCCCGGCGACAGCGTGCGTTTTAAATACAATTAAATTAAAATTATGAAATCAAAACAATATAAAATATAAAAAATTAACGTCCCCCCCCCTCAGCGGGCCGCGGTAAAATTATCAAACGTTGACCGGTCCGCGGCGATAAAAAGGTTGGGGAGCACTGCTCTAGAGGGTCTCTCCACTACCTGAGCACCAGTGTAAAAGAGGGCTTTAGGGGGCCTATCCGCTGCCTAACTTTCAATGTAAAATGGGGTAAACACTGCCAACCATTAATGTTACAGTGAGCCTTTGCACAGACAAAGCACCCATGTAAAGATGGTTTAATGTAATGGGGACCCTTATAAGGGGCCCTTTACACTATTCACCCATGTAAAAGTGGTAAAAAGTGAGTGGAATACAATAATTGGGGGTGCAATATGGTACATGGAATTACTATTAGATGTGCAGCTCCATCTAGTTGACTTTGCCTACAAGAAGCACATTTTTGAAGAATTATATCATGATTCTGCTGCTGGTAGGAGAAAGCATTTCCTCAGTCAGATCTGCCAGTGATCACACTGCGATATTGGAACTTTTTAGCATGTCACAAGGTATGAGGCTGCAGCAGGGGGATGATTTGCGTAAAGCTAGGTATACAGTGCCTATTACTGCCTATAACTGATGACCTTTGTATGTTGCTTGAAGGTTCCTGCAGGAGTCTGGTCGCTGGCTTATTTTAAATGGGAAGACAGATCAAGCACTGACTAATCTTCGACGTGTGGCAAGAATGAATGGCAAGCTTGAAGAGGGACTTAAGTTGACAAAAGAAGTAAGTCTTAAACCACAAAGATAAGGATGGATAAAAAACTGTTTAGGAAAGTGCAGGACTTTAATTAAAACTGATGTTGTCATATGATGTATGTCATGCTATCATAAGCATAAGCATACACATGTTAGTATTAATAACACTATAGTTACATGTTTATATTCCTTCTGTTACCAACCAACTGATTATTATGACAAAATTAAAATCAAAAAGTGCAATTGGATCAAATAAAAAAAGAGAAAATTAAGCAAGATTCTTGAATTATAGAAAGTCTAATGCACTCACCTGATGTTGTCACTGGCCAATGCACTTCAGTGCTGCTACGGTACATAGGTGTGAATGAAATGTCATTTTGACAATTTCAATAAAGTTTGAAAAAACAGACAAAAATTTAAACCATCCCCACTGCCAGCACAGAATGGATAGCAGCCGCCACACTAAAATGGAGTGGCAGGTGTAAAGACAAGTTTGAACCTAGAAGTCATTGTGCTATGGACTATGTTAGAATCAAATGTCCAAACTATGGACATTGTTAGTTATTGTTGGTTAATTAGACATACTATGGACATTGTTGGTTAATTAGAGCCATACTATGGACATCGTTGGTTAATTAGACATACTATGGACATTGTTGGTTAATTAGAGCCATACTATGGACATTGTTATTAATTAGAGCCCTACTATGGACATTGTTAGTTATTTGGGCCATACTATGGACGTTGTTGGTTAATTAGAGCCATACTATTGACATTGTTGGTTAGTTAATGCTATACTATGGACATTGTTGGTTAATTCGAGCCATAATATGGACATTGTTGGTTAATTAGAGACATACTATGGACATTGGTGGTTAATTAGAGCAATACTATGGACATTGTTGGTTAATTAGAGCCATACTATGGACATTGTTGGTTAATTAGAGCCATACTATGGACATTGTTGGTTAATTCGAGCCATACTATGGACATTGGTGGTTAATTAGAGCAATACTATGGGCATTGTTGGTTAATTAGAGCCATACTATGGACATTGTTGGTTAATTCGAGCCATACTATGGACATTGTTGGTTAGTTAGAGCCATACTATGGACATTGTTGGTTAATTGGTGCCAAACTATGGACATTAAACTATGGCCTAAGCCTCTATGGTTAAATGCATTACAGGGTTTTGGTTGTGCTGGGAAGCTTGAGTGTGGTGTATACACATGTTTGGAGTACAATAAAGTTTGAAGAATTTTGTCAAGACCTGTGGAGTGCGGCCGTTTTTAGATTGTGTGGAAATTATTTGTTACAAATGTCCATAGTTGGCCAGACAAGTACAAATAAAATGTAAACACAAATGTTAAATGTTGTGCTTTGCTACTACCCTCTATATACTGCTCTCCTAGGCACCAGTCCAAATGTGGGTGATGGTGATTGCAACCTGGTAGAGAGGCAAACATACCCTATGAGACTCAATAATTTTGCTCTTATTTGCAGGAGATAATTGCGGAGATGCAACATGAAATTTCTAAAAGAAAATCTTCTCACAGCCTACTGGATCTAGTGCGAACTCCAGGAATGAGACGTATCACAGGGTGTTTGATGATGGTCTGGTGAGTCTTCAGAATGACTCAATCAAAAACGAGTGTTTGCTGGTGATGGATTATACATAGTAGTGGAGCTGATTACTAAAACTAGGAAGACAAAAAAAAATGTTTGCCCGTCCAATTAGGTTTTAGTTATCTTTGTAACCTATGTTAAAGCATGTGTTTAATTGAATGGTAATTGAGCGGAAATAAGGCTGGATGGATCTGGAGTTAAAAAAAAACCTAGAATTTAATGCTTGAAGTGAACCTGTACCATGTCCATGAAAGCAGTGCACCCACTATAACTTCTTATGCTTATTTTCCCTTCTCCCTTCACATGATATCAGGTCCTGATCAGGTGCGGATCTGCAGACTGATGCAGTGCGTTTTTGACGCGTTTCCTGACAGTTTCCGGACCGTTTCCTGACCGTACAAAATGTGACATGCAGTATTTTTTCTGTCGTAACCTGAACGGACTGCGCACGTGAGAACTGTAGCCCATAAAACACATAGGGATACATTGGGATGCATTTTGAGTGCAGCAGCGTACGGAGCCGGTCAGCACACAAAACGGACGTCGTGTGAACAGGCCCTTACTCCCCCACTGCTGTTTGGCTGGTAGATACAAAAAACTACCTGGTACTTCTGAGTATGGAGGAACATGTGACTCACACCCTTCCCTCCCATGTCACAGTGCTTCTGCTCCAATTCAATATTTGTGGCTTAGACAGGGCTAACTCTTCTAGCTGCAAAATGGGGGGAGTGTATATGCTGCTGGTGGAAGTCTAGAATAAAAATTAACCTGTTGCTGTGCTCTCCATTGGTAAAGCATGGGTTTCTTTTAATGGATTGGGGATTGTTCACATGATCAATGCTGATCTTTTTACATATTCCTGGAACATTATCAGTTATGGATAGATTGATGAATACTTCAAAAAAGTTCTTTATTACAGGTTATGCCTGTTCATTCACTCCACAGGAGAGGCCGTTGCTTAGAAATGACATCGCTTATCAACCATTATAGCCACTAGATGGAGCTGAGGAGCACAGAAAAAAAAGAATTATTTCCTATGCTCCTCAGCTCCATCTAGTGGCCACAATGTGGTATTTTCCTGATATTACATTCAACCTGAAAAGAACATATAACGTTTTTTTTGCTTCAGAATGAATGTACATGCAATTTTGCAGGTACTGTGAATTGTTTATAAATACACCCCAGAGTATATAGCATGAGAGGGTGATATGCAATTGAACTAAAGAACAAATGTGTTTATGTGTATTCTGAAAAGTATGTTTCCTTGTTTTATTCTGTGTAGGTTCTCCACTAGTTTTGCATACTATGGCTTAGCTATGGACCTGCAGAAATTTGAAATCAATGTATACCTTGTGCAGTTCTGTTTTGGTGCCATTGACATCCCAGCCAAGTTTGTAGCTGCCTTAACCATGAGTTATATAGGATGACGAGTAACACAAGCCACATTCCTTATACTTGCTGGTACCATGATTATCATCAATATTTTTGTTCCTGTAGGTAAGATGATCATTATTTTGTCTAGTCTAATGTCTGTCCGCCAAATCCTAATTTTTCACATTTCCTCATTGTAAATAAATGGGCTCTGGCTTTTAGGGGCCACATTTTTCAAATATTCCTAGTATGCAAACATTAAAGCTGAACTCCAGGCTGATATAAAAGACACCCTAAATTACAGCATTGTAATAATAAATACACGATTAACCTTTTTTGTTTTTAAAAGTGAACAGTGTAAGTACCTGGATTTGACCTGGTATCAACCTCTTGCAGTCCCTGTACAGCCAAGCTCAGTCTCGGAAAGGCAGGGGCAGCACAAAGAGGCAGTGCTCATGTGACAAAGATAAGCTAATCACTGTGCAGCTTCACCTTCACTGTCCAAAGACCTGGGGCAGAGACAAGACAACTGCAGGTATTCTGCCCTGTCAGATAGAGCTGTTATGTGTGACAGAGCTGTATAAATCTGAGAGCTAATCAGATAGATATATAAGGTTAAAAAGCTCCCATGTATTTATTTCTTCTGTGTTTTAAGCCATTTCCTGGAGTTCAGCTTTCAATTGAGAAGCAGGACCATCCCTATAATGAGGCAGCCTGAGGCTGTTGCCTCAGGCGCATCTCTTAGGGTCAAGTGGGACTGTGTACCTGCCACCCCTTTCTAGTCAGAGCATCCCAGGTTGCTAAGAGCTGGGCAGGGAGATGTGCATGGCCCTTACACATCTCCCTGCCCAGCTCTTAACAACCTGGGACGCTCAGGTTGGTGCTCCGTCCAGCTCCTTGCAGCCAGTGATGATGCACCCCTTCCACAGAATGTAAGCACCACTGGCACGAACACCAATCCCCCCGCCTCAGACCCAAAAAGAATCGGGACGACCCTGCCAAGAAGTCTTGCAGTAACTGTTTCATTGTGATCACTGTGCTCTTGTTTTAGAGATGCGAGTAGTGAGGACGGCATTGGCTGCTCTTGGTAAAGGATTCTGTGCTTCAGCCTTCATGTGTGCATACTTGTATTCCGGAGAACTCTTCCCCACTGAAATACGGTAATTACTGCATCTAAAATTCTCTTTTAGGACCATTAAAGCCAGCTTACAACCTGGTAATGTGAAAGAAGTCATCAGACATATGACAACGTTTCAAAGAGATTATTATTAGAGAATAATGCATGTTGTAAAATAGAACACAAGGTAAAACGTATTTTGTATAGGATTGGAAATAGTTAAGACCTCTGTTTCTGTTTGAAAGGCCATTGGGGAGATACCCACTCACTACTTGTTCTAGCGATAGTAAAACTGGGACAAGGCATTTCTCTCATTTGGACCAAGACAGCAATAAAAACAAATTTAGTTGAGTGGGGAAGGATTAAAGCTTCTGAAAATGTCCAATTGGAGAGATTCTACACACTTCCTGTTTTTCTGACAAAGATCACAGCACAGGAAACACTTTTTCAAACAGTTTATTTCCTGTCCAGTAACTTCATGGAAGAAAATCACTTAGGGACTGATGTATGAAGGTTCCTCATGTAGCTGGGGGAATGCCTTTCGCAAGGCATTTCCGTCACTAGATAGAGCCAAGGAGCATAGGAAATCCTGTGCTCCTTGGCTCCATCTAGTGGAGGGTTTGCCTTGTGCACAGCATTTGCTCAGCTATGTAGCAGCCTCCAAGTGTCATTTTGGTTACCAAACATAAGAGCTATATGTAAAGTAGTATGCTGCACAACAAAGGTAAATAAATGTTAGTTATCTCTGAAGAAAGAACCACTATTATTGAATCATCTATATACAATGCATAACACTTCAGGTTCCTTGTGTCTTACAGGCAAACTGGCATGGGATTCTGAGACGTCAATGCCAGAGTGGGTTCTGTTGTTGCACCGGTGATTCATTTAATTGGAGATCACATTCCTATCCTACCAGCTATCATCTTTGGTACAGCCCCCATTCTGTCAGGGATTACTGCCTCATGTCTTCTTACTGAGACCTGCAACCTGCCTCTGACTGACACCATACAAGAAGTGGAGAAAGGGTAAGATGTGTACTAGTGGATAATGGGACACATGAATGTTTTGGTACTAGAAAATAGATGCAATTTCTACTAGCCCATGCAATCAGTCATTTTATAGGGTTTGCTGCACTTTTTAAGTAGAGCAATCAAGTCAGGAGAATAACGACCCTGAACAGTGAAGGCTACCCAAGAGCTTGTGGCCCCAGATGTAATAGTTGTGTTTTCACAGGTGTCTCCAAAGCCAAAAAGGGTTAGAACCAATGTCAGATTTGTATTGTTGTCTGTGTCTCTGCTAAGGAGGTTAGCCCTCTCTACCGTGTTTCCCCGAAAATAAGACGCTGTCTATTTTCTATTTTTGTCTTATTTTCGGGGTAGGTCTTATTTTTTTTTAATGTACAACAATCCACACTTATTCATGCACAACAGTCTACATGTATTCATGTACACAAATATGGTGATCAGGACAATCGGGTGCCGTACCTTTCCAAGAGCAATTTGGTAACCAATCGCTGGCCTGAATGAGCGAAGCGCGCTTTCACTCTCGATTCCTCACAGGCGGAGTGCATTTGGTATCAGTCCGCCTGTGACAGGAGCCGGCGCTATAGAGGAAGCATCAGCTTATGCGGCTCTGCTCCCTCCGCTGCCCCCTCACTTCCTCTCGCGCTGGATTCGTTGGCATCGCTGATTCTCTCCCGCGGCACTTCAATCTCCCCCTTTTGCCACCACCGGCCCTGGGAATGGTCACAACTAGGTCTTATTTTCGGGGTAGGTCTTATATTTTAGCAATTCCCAAAAATAGTACTAGGTCTTATTTTCGGGGTAGGTCTTATTTTCGGGGAAACACGGTATTTATAGTGATAACCACTGTCTCAGGGACTACAAGTGAGTAAAAACCCCCCCAAACGTTTTCACCAGAACAGGAATAGGAGGGGAATCTTATAACAGTGACACTTGTTCCAGTGGCTACTGTCTTAGAGGGGATTTCCCACATTGTGGAGAGTTTTCGTCTCACGTCCCACAGGACAGGGGGTGAAGAGAAATCTTCCAAATGGCATGCAGATGGCAAAAAAAAACTTGACATAGATTGAAAACATTCTCTACTTGATCCAAAATAATAAAAAGGTTTCGGCTTTAGATAAACAGCAGTTACACAATACTAACTAATTATGTGTTTTATTCATGAATTCCCTATTGTTGTAAATTCAAGGATGCAATTTGAGCTCCCTAACATCACAGGATAATAGGACAGAACATATCTTGAGATACATGATCACTCTGTTGCATGGAGAATATTGCAACAAGAGCTCCTGGATGTTGAACCTTAACCACCACTGAATCTGGCATTTAGGAGTACAGAATATGACCTCTGTACCTGTCCAGGGTACCAAAGACTGTACAGTAACTTATACACACAGGCACAAAGTATAGTGAAAATCTATCATTTATAGTGAAAATGTATTAAAAGAAAAGACTCCCTGTAAGAGTGAACCGGTGTTCTCTTACATCACTCAGATACTTTGTAATAAGTTTTGTTCACAAGTCTGATGATCCTTTATTAAATCACTGTGTAGTCATAGCCAGCGCAAACTGCAGTCTTTATTAATTGCCAAATAAATACTAAAGATAAGCAACATATTCTAGAAAAAAAGTGAAATGCAAGGAAATTGTATACAAATCACTGTCATCATTTTACAAAATGAATCAACTTGCTATTAATAAATATATTTTATTAGAATATTCTATTACTCATGAGAATCATGTTGGAGGAAAACATGATGATTAAAATGTTGCGCACAAAGAAATCAGTTTATTGACTCATGTCAAATATGATATTCCACAGATATTCATGTTATGAATGTTTATAGATTTTTAGACAAATTCATAAATACTGCTATCATTTTGACATTGGCTGTACACAGCAATATCTTTGAAGCCACTTGAAAGAGCTGAGAAAGTCTTCTCACTGTCCAGCAATAGTCCTCCAACTTGAGGCTTCACTACTCCTCTAATGAAAGTGGAATACCCCTTTAATGAGATAATCAGGTCATACAATTTGACTGCTACAGATGATGCTGCAAGACAAAATAATCACCATTTGACTTTGGATCCGTCAAGTTAAAGCCCATCTCCAGGCAAACGAAAAAACTACCCTTGCAATGAGGCTACTCCTGCACCACAAAGTTTAAGTACTCACTGTTGTCTAGGGGTTGGAGAAAAGCAGATATACTAACCTTATCCCCCCTCCCTAAGCGGTTGGCTATCTTCTCTTCTCCCCCTCCAATTAGGCTGGTGGAATGCCCATTGGAGTCTCTACGCCTAATGTAGGTCTGTGGAACTTGAATTGTACATGATGGTGTCAGGAGTATTTAGGCCGCTGGAGTGAAGGCAAAACAGGCTGCAGGGGTGGATCTAGCAGCCAGAAGGGTGCCGGAGGGAGTGAGGATCAAGTCAGTATATCTGCTTTACCCCAGCCCCTAGACAAAGAAATGCACCTAACTCTTGCAGTGAGGGGTAGCCCCACTGCAGGGGTAGTTTTTTTGATTGCCCAGAGATGGACTTTAAATGTCTAAAAGACAGAGTTGTTTATATTTAATTACTCTTCTTTAACTGTTGGTGAACATGTTTTATCAGAGTGAAGGATGTCAAATAGTACATTTTAAAAAATCATTTTAAAATATGTATATTGTATCCTGAGTGACGTTGTAAATATAAAGGGGTTAGAAAAATAAAGGGATTATTTTTACAATCAAGTTGTCAGATATATTTGTGTTGCAGTTTTATTTGTTTGCCG
This sequence comes from Nanorana parkeri, assembly GCF_000935625.1. NCBI lineage: Eukaryota > Metazoa > Chordata > Amphibia > Anura > Dicroglossidae > Nanorana > Nanorana parkeri. The sequence goes on along the minus strand of NW_017306421.1, from coordinate 1,573,575 downwards.
AGAGAAATTCAGTCGATAAGGCAGGGACCTGGCGAGTAGAATTGCTGTTTGCATTCCGTAAAATGTTACATTTGACACAAACATTAAAGATTTGGTTCTGAAAAGGTAAAATTGAGCATCTGCGATGTTCGAGTGCACTGAATTCGCCACAAAAAAATGTGCTAAAAGCCGCACAGTATGCATAATTATACATATAGCAGTAACTATGCTCATACAGTATAATTACACGCATTGCTCTTAAAATTCAGCAGGTATTATGTGTATCCTTAAATTATAAACCAGTAAAGGGCTGCTTTATAATTTAGTAATGTATTGTCACTAAAACAATTTATACAGTATGTAGTGATTACAAATTTGAAATAATGTTGTGGGGTTCCTCTTAACCATTATCAAGGCAGGCAACCAGGGTGGCCAGTACGGTGAGGGCCACTTCCTGTGATATACCAGTGCACATGCCTTTTAACATTGGGGAAGGGTACCCCCAAAGCTTACCTCTCTCCTTGCAAAGCACACTTGTGGGAGAAGGGCCTTTTCCCGACCTCTGTGTGCCCCAAAAAGGAGGTTGAGGTAATAGCAAAACGGGGAGGACTTATGGTGGGTGGTCACCTGCCCCCTTCTGGTACATTAGAACCTCTTACCTATTTCCCCAAAGTGTTAACAGCAAAAAAAGAAACACTGATTTAAAAAATCCTTTAACGAAATGAAAACACAAACACATACTTACAACATTTTAAAAGAAAGTTTATCATTGTCTCCAGAAGTAAATCCAGTGTCAATTAAGGCATCCAGAAAGATAATCCATGTCAATCATGGTGCCCGGCAGTGTCATTCCAGTCAGTCATGATGACCTGTCAGCTGCCAATCAGTACACCCCTCACTCTCGCTGCTAAATAACAGATTCCCAGCATTGGAAATAATATGTGACGTCATAGAACAAATTGGGCCACCCAGGATTCCTGGCAGTATTACTGGAGGCATTGGCTTCAATGGTGTTCGGATTTGGGTTTGGTATTTTGGCCAACTTTTTAGCTCGTTTGGCAGAACTGCTGATGAATTGAACACCACTGGCAAGGTTGTAAAGGGGTTAATGAATCAATGTCACAGTGTTCCATAAGAAAAAGTACCTGCAATATTAAAGAGTAATTGTCTCCTTTTCGGTAACAAGTTATATGTGAACACACAATATTCTGGGTCTTAAAATTCTGAAAATATTGTTTCTTTCCCCCATTGCAAACATTCCTCATAGTAAATGTGGCTTAAATACTGAAATATGCCTAGACTCTACCAGCTCTGGGATCATTCACCAAATTCTACAACATGGTACAGGTTACAGACATTCACACTGTGAAAATGTTACATCTCCTCTATTCTTTATGAGGAAAACAGAAACAATACTGCAGGTGCCCTTTCTATATTCAACTCCCCCACTGTTCTCTATTAAATAATTGGGGCATCACAGAGAAATATAAAGAACCCCTGAGCGGTTCTTCAGTCTGCAAAGGACATTGTGTTGACCAGGTATTGATGATGCCGTTACAACCTGTTATAACGCTCCAAAACATCCCTGGTCAGGACTCATCTAGATACTGTGTTGACCATCACGGAATTTCTTTTAAATGAACCTTATAAGTCCAATCTTCATCATCTGAGTCTTCAGAATCTGTGGAACTAGCTTTAATCCTGTGGAGAGAAAAAGCAGAATGTCCGAAATTGGTAGCATCCTATTTTTATATAGGTCCATAAATATGCATGATGGGGCCCCATACCAAAACCATAAAGGGGCGCACTGTCTTGCTAAGCTTTACCAGAAGGCAATTTATCTTGTAGTACTGAATAGTGATGGGCCGAACAGGCCCGAGTTCGGTTCGCATTCAAACATTCAAACGTCCGAAAAGTTTGAATTTGAACTCGAACTCAATGCAAGTGGGGATAGAACTTTCAGATACGATTGTCCCCTTTAAAAGGGGTTATATGCAAGTTATTGGCCCTAAAAAGGCATGGGGGTCCGGGTACTGCACTAGGGGACAGGAATCAATGAAAAAAAAACAAACAACAAAAAAGCGTTTTTAAAGGAGCAGTGGTTTTTACATCACTTAAAGGGTAAGAATAAAAATGAAAAATTCCTTCAAATATCGTGCCTGGGGGGTCCCCATAATCTGCCTGTGAAGTGGTGGATCTGTTACGATGTATACAACTCTGACATCGAACACTGTGTACAACTCTGATATAGAATGCTGTATACAACTCTGATATAGAATGCTGTATACAACTCTGACATAGAATGTTGTATACAACTCTGATATAGAACGCTGTATACAACTCAGATATAGAACGCTGTATACAAGTCAGATATAGAACGCTGTGTACAACTCTGACATAGAATGTTGTATACAACTCTCATATAGAGCGCTGTATACAACTCAGATATAGAATGTTGTATACAAGTCTGATATAGAACACTGTATACAACTCGGATATAGAATGCTGTATACAACTTAGATATAGAACGCTGTATACCACTCTGACATAGAACGCTGTATACAACTCTGACATAGAATGTTGTATACAACTCTGATATAGAGCACTGTATACAATTCTGATATAGAACGTGAAAAATTCCTTCAAATATCGATGTTGTATACAACTCTGATATAGAGCACTGTATACAATTCTGATATAGAACGCTGTATACAACTCTGATATAGAATGCTGTATACAACTCTGATATAGAACGCTGTATCCGAACCTCTGCTCCGCAACCTACCCTCAACCAACTGTCTCCTTCTCTTCAGTTCTGCTCCTGCTGGCTCTGACCTCAGAGTTAAAGAAGAAATCATTCTGTCGCTGATTTGCTACACTGCGACTGCCTGGCAGGCAGGGCCGGATTAAGCGCATCATGGGCCTGGTGTTGAGGATTTTGGTGGTCCTCTTTATGGAAATGTCAGCACTCACTGGGGCCCTCTTCCTCCTGTCTAGGCTGTGATTTGTAGTCTCTTTACAGCTTGGAGTTAGTGGTGGAGTGCCAGGGCACGGTTGCAGCTGTGACCCAGGTAATTCTGCCACTGACTCCAAGCTGTAGAGGAGCTACAAATCTCAGCATACATGATACAGCAATGCAGAGATCAGCGGTGTAAAGCAGGGTGCAAAGGGGGTCACCCACACTTTAGGAAGAACTGATCTAGGGTAATTAATTTATGTTTTATTAAATTTGTCATAACATAATAAATGTGTGAACTGCCTTTGCTGACCATCTGGAAACTCTAGGTGCCAGGTTATTATGCTAACCGATTTATGAAAACATTACAGGATAAGAATTAAGTCTGAGGTCCTTACATACCGGTTCTAGGTCAGGAATTTGAAGTATTGAAGTCAGAGGGTCAGCAGTACAACCAACAACTAGCATTTACACACATCAGATCAGCTACAGCAGCCTCAATGTTACTGTCATAGTAGCTATAGACTAATTCGTATTTTCTCTGTACTGACTGTTATTTAAGGTCCATTTTTGCACACTGTATCCAGTTCCAAGACTTCCATTGTGTAAATTGGTGGCCATTTGAGCTGCACATATCAGATCTTCCATTAAAAATGGATGATGGATGGAAAAATGGATTAGAGATCTATAATTTCATGACAATTTGGTCCTGCCAAATCAAGAGAGTGCAAACAACTCTAAGTAGTTGGGTAGAAGGTTGGGTAAAATAAAAATTGATGGTACCATGACTCAATGTGGTGGGGTTAGAAGAAATACTGATTATATATACAGTATATCTTTTAGAGTTGTGTAAAGGTAAGCAATGTGTTGCTTGTCACTCACCTAGAAGAAAAGAGATTGACTAAGGGCTCCGTCCCAAAGCTAAATGTAACTAAGGAAAAGGTAAACGTTCCATAACTGGGAACTGGGGGGGAGAATGGAGAACTGGCAAAGAGAGAAGAGTAGAACTCACCTGCTTTCCACTTCATTAATAGTGTCAGGTAAATGGGAATCTTTGGTTTCGAACAGGAAGCAGGAGAAAAAGCCTGCGATAATAGGGGTGATTCCGAAGAGCATGGGAAGAATTGTAAAAGAGAAGTCTCCTGTTAGATGTAGAACTGAGGCAACGGCAGAGCCCAGACGAGCATTCATTGCACTAAAACCCATTCCAGTCTGCCTGTGGGTCACAAAAGCAAAGTACATGTCAATATTTCCACTATTTGAGCTCTGCACATATTCATTTACATATTTACGAAGTTACTTACAGGCTATAGGAAGCTTACCTTATTTCTGTAGGGTACAGCTCCCCAGTGTACAGGTACATGCAGGTTATAGCACATGCCAGGAAAGCTTTTCCCATCACTGCCAGGACGGTACACAGCATCTTCATATCTACAAGTAAAAACAATGATAATTATGAACAGACTGCTCTTCAGGGGCGGGTTTTCCACAATCTACAGATACCTCTTGCTATTGCACTAATGTACAGTAAGAAATTAGAAATCTGCTTCCACTTTACCACTAGTATTAGCAATATAAAACTGAGTGTCGCTACTTGCTTGTGACTTAAAAACTAGTGTTTAAAGAAACCCTAGAGAACATTTTTTATTCAGCATTGATATCATGAATGTTACCATATGTTTCAAGTCTTTCTGTAGAAATGAATGTAAATGTGCAATAGCTGAGCGGTGTGGCAGTAGAGACGCCGGCCGCTCACAGCGCTCTCCTCCTCGCCTGTGACACTTTTTCTCCTCCCTGCTGGGACACAGAGCAGCGGCCAGCGGGGAGGAGAGAAAGAATGGATGCACCACTGTATCGGCCAGAAAATTGCACTTTTGGCATTATGCCAAAAGTGCCATTTTCGCCCGATATGTTTCGGTGGCTGATATATCGGTGCAGCCCTGCCATATACGTATCAATATAATATTGATCCCAATCGTGACTGGTGGCCACCAGCAACAATATCCCCAGGATGGTTGATATGATACAGTTTTTAAAGGTATCCAACAATGTGTCTCCAGATAAGAAAACGAGTGTCACTCGTTGTATTTAAGCATAGCATAACCACCAGAAACGATATACGTAGGATGGTTAGTATGACACAATTTTCAAGGATATCCAGTAATGTGTCTCCAAAAGGAAAAACTTTAAAGTAAGTGTATCAGTATGGAATATGACCCCATGCGTTGAAGCGTGATGCACGTTACACCGACATGCATATATAGAGGATGATTAATATGATACCATTTTAAAAGCTATCTAACAATGTGTCTCCAGATAGAAAAACTTTGAAGTAAATAAATTAGCATGCAATGCCACGCCTTGCATTTAAGCATAGCGTAATCACCAGCAATGATATCCTTAGGATGGTTAGTATGATACAATTATGATACAAAAAGATATCCAGCAATGGGTCTCCAAAAGAAAAAACTTAAAAGTAAGTGTATCAGCATATAATATCACTTCATGCATTCAAGCGTGATGCACCTTACACCGACATACATACAGTATATAAAGTGTGTCTGAAAAGTGGATGTTGGTGCACTGGTAGTCAGTGGAGGAGTGCGCGTAAACACAGTGGTGGTCAGTGCAGAAATGCACATCAGTGCAGAGATAGTCAGTGGAGAAGTGACCGCTTGTACAGTGGTGGTCAGTGGGAAAGTGCATGTCAGTACAGTGGTGATCAGGTGAGAGGTGCACAATGGTGCAGTGGTGGTTAGTAGGGGGTTATACATTGGTGCAGTGTTGGACAGTGGAAAAGTAGATGTTGGTACAGTGGTGATCAGTGGAGGTGTGCATGTCAGTATAGTGGTGTTCAGATGAGAAGTGCACATCAGTACAGTGATGATTAGTGGAAAAGTGGATGTTGGTACAGTTGTGGTTAGAGGGGAAGTGCATGTTGGTACATGCATGGTCAGTTGAGAAGTAACCATTTGTACAGCTGTGGTCAGTGGGAGAGTGCACATTGATACAGTTGTTGTCAGTTAGTAACAACATGCTAGCACAGTGGTGGTCAGTGCACAAGTGCATTTCAGTGCAGTGGTGGTCAGTAGAAAGGCGGACATCCATACAGTGGTGAAGTATACTTCAGTGCAATGTTGGTCAGTAGAAAAGTGGCCATCCATACAGTGGTGGTCAGTGAAGAAATATACTTCAGTGCAGTGGTGGTCAGTAGAAAAGAGGATGTCCATACAGTGGTGGTCAGTGGAGACGTGCACTTCAGCGCAATAATGATCAGTAGAAAAGTGGACATCCATACAGTGGTGGCCAATAGAAAAGTGGATGTCCATAACAGTGGTGGTCAGTGGAGAAGTGCACTTTAGTTCAGTGGTAGTCAGTTGAGAAGCGCCCTTCAGTACACTACTGGTCAGTCACAAAGTGCATGTTGTTTCAGTGGCAGTCAATGGAGAAGTACATGTTGGTTCAGTGGCAGTCAGTGGAGAATTGCATGGTGGTGCGGTAGTGGTCAGTGTAGAAATGTGTTCTTTGGAGGGCTGAATGCTAAAATATCTATTTGTCCTATGCATGCTTAGATATACTAGTGTTCTCTGAATGTAAATACATCTACGTGGAAGCATTAAGGGTCTGCCTATTGTTACAAAGGGTGTGGAGACTTCAGAGATTATTAAACAGAAGTGCCATTTTCATTTCACGTAGCAAAACTCCATTAACATCACTTATTGTGGTTGCTTTAGGTGTGGTGTACAGAGGGCATTCTGTTCTACCCTGCTATACAATGATATTTGTCTCCCCACCAGCCCACCCTACATTCTAGTCTATTGACACTCTGTGCAACCTAGCATATAACAGGGTATCATCCCACACTATCATTCTCTAGCTTGTTGGTTTCTGGTAGTTATCATCTACAGGTTAGCAGCTGATGAAAGTAGTAGTTAGGAGGTGGGAGCCTAGTGTTTACTACAGGATGATTATCTCCTTGTTTCATGCTAAGAATGCTGTATATAAAATTATAATTTGTTCTTTAAAAGACGCACCGTATTTTTCCGTCTATAAGACGCCCCCATATATGACACCCAAAATTCAGAAATCAATATTTTAAATGATATAATGCATCACACTTACCTCTGAGTCAATCACTTTATGCTCTGACATGGGCACTGGGCTGACGTCAGGCACAAAAGATTTATGGTTGGATTACAGAGACAAGATAACAGTTTTCCTCCAAATATAAATCTTTTGTACCTGATGTCAGCTGTTGCTGGGAAGAGCGAATTGCAGAGACAAGATAACAGTTTTCCTCCACTCTCCCCAGCAACAGCTGACGTCAGGTACAAAAGATTTATGATTGGAGGAAAACTTCTCTTGTCTCTGCAATCTGAAGTTTCACTCGTAAGGCTAGTTTGCAGTGGTATCGGCACTTTCGGCAGTTTCGCAACCGCAATTCTCCTCTCGGCCCCCATGTATAAGACGCCCCTCTATTTTTAGGTAAACATTTTTATGAAAAAGGAGCATCTTATACACGGAAAAATACGGTAGTCACATAGTTATTGTTTTTTTTTATTATTTCACATCAGTGATTTACTTTAGAAAATGTTATATAATTTAGGTGGGTCACCTTGAGGTATGAAGCCATAAGATATAACCATTATTCCAGCCATGAACAGGGAAGCAAACTGCATGACTCGTCTGCCCACAAAGGTCATCACCAACATCACTAAGAGCTTAGCAATCATTTCTACTCCACCAAACAGCGCCTGAGCTATGAATACACCCAGCCCAAAGTCCTTCAGATCCATGCTCAGCCCATAGTAGGCAAAGTTACTTGAAAACCTACAGGAGAAAAACAAACACTTTATCAGTTAAAAATGTGTTTATTTCTTCCTATTGTACAGTCCCCAAAAATAAGTGTGACTTAATTAGCAATAAGTAGTAGAAGCTAAAATAAAAATTCCATACCTGCGTTTATTTATTGCTGTGCATTCCCCAGGATAGGTGCATAGACAGCTCAGAGATAGGGATCACACTACACAGAAGGCCCTTGACTAGGATAGATTTACAAATCTATGTTTTTAATACGTGGGTGGTGTATTTATAATAAATTTGCAGAGCCATTCTTCTGGCAAAATTGCAGGTACATTCATTCTGTGCGAATCGAGTGTGAATGTGAATTAGCATATTTTCTTTCACAGAGTTGTTATTGGGTTTTTATAGAACACAAAGAACTTATAAAACAACAAGGTGCTGCCACGGAGAGCTAATAAAACCAGCCCAGATAGTCCGGGGAAAATAAAGGTTGGCACAATGAAACATCTACTGCCAAACTAAATGATCCTAAAGGACAGACAAAATTAGACATGTGCGATTCGGACGAATTTCAGCATATTCGGACATTCAGATGCATTTGAATGTCTAAATGAAAATATAACGAATACGAATGTATCCAACATTTTTGAATAAAAAAAATTGTGGATTTTTCTTCTGAATGGATTTAGGTTGTTAAACGTTACAATATTAAAAAAAGCGTGGAGTCCCCTCCCTAATTCATACCAGACCCTTTAGGTCTGGTAGCAAGTTTAGGAAAAAACCCAATGCCAAAAAAAAAAGCATTAGGCCCCCCCTAAAATCCCTTACCAGACCCTTGATCCGAGCAGTAGCCTGGCAGAGCAGGAAAGGGGGGGGGGGCAAGCGTGGGCCCCTCTCCTCCTGTACCATATCAGGCCACATGCCCTCAACATGGGGAGGGGGCTTTGCAGAGGGGGACCCCCTGGCAAAGCACCTTGTCCCCATGTCAATGAGGATAAGGACCCCTTTCCCACAACCCTGGGTCTGCAGGCAGAGGGCCTTATAGGAATCTGGGTGCCCCATTTCATAAAGAGGGCACCCAGATGCCGCCCTCCCTTCTGAATGTTTTTTTATTGTTTCTGTGGACTGTCAAAAGTTACACAAGAAAAATGTCACTTTTTTTTTCTAATGCCACTTTGCTGCAACGAAAATTCGTTCGTAAATATTATTTCAATCATCCAAAATTAATGAGAATTTTGGATTCATCCGAATCCCAAAATGAATTGACATTCGGATCCAAGTCCCAAAAAACTAAATGATGAAAAATCTAAAACAAAATGAACCGATCCAAATTTTTTGCCAGCAAAAAAAACAATACATGAAACAATTAACTTGAATATGGCAAATGGAGGTAAAAGCGTTCCAAAGATCATCTATAATTAACTCATGTAGGTGTTCCTGACATACAAATGAGGAACATGAAAGACAAAAAGGAGGTGTGTGGAGGAGGGGGTAGGGATGAAGGGTCGAGAAGAAAAGACACCAAAAAAAGGAAAAAAGAGTGAGGAAAGAAGAAAAGAAGAGAGGGAAGTAAAGCGGAGTTGGGAGGCTCGAGAGAGTCAGATCATTAAATGGATTACAAAGGGGCCCAAAAAGTGGGCGGTCTGGAATATTGTATCCAAGGCTTTCATGTTGCTAGACATCGCTTGGGTGGGTCCATAAGTATCCCTGTCAGCTTTTCATTGACCAAAATTGACCAATATTTTCTAAATGAATGCTATTTGTGTATTTCTCCAAGTTGAATGTAATAACAGAAACATACAGCATTATGGCCACTAGATGGAGCTGAGGAGCCAAGGAAAGAAGTGGGGGTTATTCACGAAGGAGCCAAAGGATCCAGCCGTAGCGTCACTATATTCACTATAGCCCATACAGCAGCCGAGTGGCCTATAGTGAATAGCCCGTACAGCAGCCCTTCGGTTCGACTGAGCCGAAGTGACATCCAAAGCAGGGCGAACGGCCTGCTGAAGGCCAGCCGTAAGCCCCGCTGATGACAGCTGGGCGGAGCCACCCGTGATCTCACGGCTGGCTCCGCCCAGTTGTAATGACAGATCAGCGTCCCCAAATGACCTGGGAACGCTGATCTGTCATTAGACAAGAACAACTGGGCGGAGCCGGCCATGATGTCACAGCCGGCTCCGCCCCGTTCTAAGACTCTAGCGGGTGGCGGCCAATAGGAAACAGTTGGGCGGAGCTAGCTGTCACTGCTAGCACCGCCCAATTTTGTATTTACTGATTGATTTATTTTTCTTTTTTATAATATCTTTAATTTTAATTTCACTATTTATTTAAAAAAAATTTAACCTTTTTTTTCTCTACGATTTTCACTATTTCCTATACGGAGGTAACGAGCAGAATAGCCCAGCCGAATGCCGCGTTTGGCTCACTTCACTTCAGCTGGGTTATTCACTCGGCTGCCTTCTGCAGCTTTGTGAATAACCCCCAAGTATTTTTTTCCTATGCTCGCTGGTTCTATCTAGTGGCCATAATTATGTATTTTCCTGATATTACTATCAACATGTGAAGAAAATGTGCTAATAACATCAGTTTTTGCCTCCATTCACACAGAAGGAATTACATGCAGTTTTGAAGGATGAATGACTCAGAGCTGTCCTGTGTTCTGTGCACACTTCCTGTGTTACCTCAAGGAGTTTAATTTGCCTTTCTTGTTCTTATCTTGGGCTACAGAATATTTGTTGTCTATGTTGATAGAGATGTGAGTGTGGGAAAGTTTGAGTAATTTTAGTTAAAAACAACTGAGCAGGGCTGACACCACTCTGTTCACAAAAATGCTGTCAGCCTACAACAGGGCTTTGAAACTGAGTGCATTGCTGTCAGATCAATAAGACATCTTTAAAGGAATAAAACACATATTGCAGAGATTTATTTGCCTTGCCCCACACCTTAATGGCAATTCATTTGAGGACTCATTTGTATGTCTAGAGAAATATTTAATGTGACGATAGCACTCTGCCAGTAACAGCTTTGTCCATCATACATCATTACCTGAGCAAAGCTAGGCATTTTCTTCAATGAAGCTTATTTAGAAGCAATCAGATCAAATTTTAGCTTCCATCACTTTAGAGTGGAGACAACAATGGAAAATACTTGCTGCTTGGCTGCTATGAGTTGCTGCACTTTTGGCTTACCCTATATAAAAATTCTGTTAATTTTTAAGACTTACCAAACTATAATGAGACTCAGGGACATACGCCTCATAGCTGGGGTACGAACGAGGTCAAACACAGAGTGTGATTTGCTTATTATCAGGATATCTTTCTGCATCTCAGAGCACAACATCTATCAGAAGAACAAGTGCAATGGTTATGAAGATTGTCCGACAATAATGTCAGCACATGATGGATCAACATTTACTCCTTGATGGTAGAATATCATGCTGATGTAAACTGACTGACTTCTAGACTATAAAGATTTCATATTTGACTTTCATTGTATTTTGATTTTTACATCTACCTATAGTGGAGAAACAGAAAGCTTTGTGCATCCACTTGATGGAACTTGATGTTAGAGAGTTCATCTTCAGGATGCAGTTCTGTTAAGGGATAAACCTTCTGCCCAGATCTACGCTGGGTGAGTGTCATACACATAGCATTCCCGCCAGTAGATGGAGCTGAGAAGCATAGGAATGTCCTATGCTCCCTGGTTCCATTTAGTGGCAGGAATGTAGTGTGAACAGCATTCTCCTAGCATATGGCTGGGTGGTAGACTAATAAATTGGTCCCTTAGTGTCTAGTATCCAAATTTTCCTGTTATCAGAAGTATCTTTTTTCTATACCTGTGCAGTCAATTTATCTCCTTCTCTGTGCTTCCCGTTAACAGAGGCAACTTTTTGAATGTATTTCAGAGCTTTTTCTGGCTCATCCCGGAGAATCAGCCATCGAGCAGATTCTGGTAACCACCTATATGGAAAGCAGAAAGATTGTGGGGGTGTTATAACACTTTCATTTCTTGTGAACATCATCTGCCAATTTCCAAATCAGGTAAATATAACCAGTGAGGTCTTACCAAGAATAGATGAAGAAGATACAAAATGGAGCTGAGACAGCAAACTGAAGCCATCGCCAGTCTCTGATCTTGTAAGCCACAGCAGACAGAACCAATTGTCCAAATGAGTATGAAAAACCAAAAAAGTTTCCAGCCAGCATGCGACCATGTTTGGGCATCCATTCTAATACTTGGGGAATAATGCGATAGGTTAGAGTCCAAGAACTTTGGATGACATCATGTAGACACACATTCTACAAAATATTTGAGCAGATTCATTTAAAACTAAACTCCAGGCGGACATATAGAAGACCTTCATGTAAAGGGTCAGTCCACTTAAACTGATATTTCAGTTTTCGGTAAATGCTGGAAAGTTAGACCTATTAATAATTTCTTATCAATCTCAGATACCCTATTGGTGAGATATGCTTGCCTGCTTCTGTACACTAGGAATGAGCTTGGGTTAAGACAGAACACAGTCAAAACCTGAGCTCATCTGAACGCGGAAGCACCATGGGCCAACCGCCCAATCATCTGCAGGCTGGGGCATTCCCTGCCCTGCAGCTACATGTAAACTAAGGGGTGGGATATTTCTGCTGAAATCATTGACCTCATATGACCACATCCCGCTACTAGCCACAGCTGATTGGGAGGCATTAAAAGGAGCTTCCTTCCATGTTCAGAGGAGCTCAGGTTCAGGGCCAGGTTTGGTCTGAACCTGATCTCTTCTCTACTCTACACATTCTGTGGTCATCATGAGATGGTGGTTCCATGTGGAGAATGCAAAATGAGGTGCTGGAGCATTTAAATATGGACAAGAACACTTAAAACTCATATGTGAACAGGAACCAAGCTTGGCGTTATGGCAGATAATTATTAGTAAAAGCATTTTTGCATTCAGCTGGCAAAATCGCCTGGGCCTGTCTGGATATCAGCTGCCTTTGCCCAGGAGGGGCAGCTCTGTAAGCCGATCACGCTCAACTGCATTGCACAGTCCATGTAACACTAACAGCTTCCTCTTAGAGAGGAAAGAGTGGAGTAATGATCTCAACAGTGTGCTGCTGCTGATTCACTGTCCAAACAAAGGCTACTTGACCAGACAGAACTAGTCAAATGCATTATACTAAGAAGTGAGGTCTAAGGTAGTGCAGGACCTGAATGTACAGTCTGTCAGGGTTACCTGGATCACAAGAATGGATAAACATAAACTTCAAATCCTTTTACAGGAAAGACAGTTCACATATAATCAGAAGCGTCCCGAGGCCGGGTGTCACCTGGAGCGGAGACCGGGTGAAACCCCGCATTGACGTCATCGCGAGTGCGCGTGACATCACCACGTGCGTGGGCGATGACATCATCGTGCATGCATGGTAGGGTTGCACAGATACCAAGTACAGTACTCGGTACAAGTAACGAATACATGTACCGATACTTTTGAGCTCCAAGATTAGACTAGAGAAAAATTCAAAAATTAGGAGGCAGCTGTCATTTGTAAGGAGCACACGGAGCTCCCGGGATTTGTACATCTCTGTTTTAATGTACAATTTTGTTTTTATAAATATAAATAAAGTGATGCACAGATACCAGTTTTGTGAGTACGAGTACTGGTACTTGCCGAGTACTTACAAGTACGAGTACTGATACATTTTTGTTTATTGTCATGTGACAGAATTTCTAAAACAATACAGACTAATGATTTCAGGACAGTGGTGGAGCGCCAGAGCCAGTTCCCAGCTGTAACCTCTGCAACCCTGGTAGTTCTCATGAAAATGCCAAGTATCTGCACTGGTACTCGAAAAGTATCTGTGCATCCCTAATGCCTGGTCATCTAATTGATGCTTGCCGGCACACATCTTGATGATGGACGCCGCACAGAGAGGAGGGAATGTTCACCCGGCGGGATGAGGTATGCCGCCGGGTCCCCTCCGCTCTCCTGACATGACTGTCAGTCATTTTGATGTCACCGCTCCAATGGTGTCACCCTGGTGCTGACCGCTCTTGTGATGCCACTGCATATAATATATTTCAACTGTGTAGGTAAAAGTGTTCTTGGAGTTCAGGTTTAATTATGTAAAACTTGGCATTCTCAGATTTTTTCCCCTTGTGCTCTTGAAAATGACTTTATTCAAGCAGATTTCGCAGCGGGTGAATTCACAGATGCTGAAAGACATCAGAGCCCGCTTGTCATTTTCATTCAACAGATTTTAATAAACCATATTAAAGGAGAATTATGAGTCCAGTGATTTTCACTCAGCCTCATAATCTGAGCCGACCTGTGACAATGAAACTGTCACAGGTCGGCTCAGTAGATAGGGAAATGAGCGAACACATACCGTCGCTCGCTTCTCGATCTATCCCTGCAGAGAGCCATGGCTGCACTCACGGCTCCCTGCAGGGATTCCCCCCCTCCCCTGTCCGATCCTCCAGCGCTGAGTGGAGGAACGGACGGGGGAGGGGGCGGGCACAGCTGGCTCTGCCTCTGGATAGGCAGAGCCAGCTGTCAATCCCACGGCTGGGTGGATCTCGACAGCAATGTTGGGATCCATTCTGGCTGCAGCGGTCTCAGTATACCGCAAGCTGTTTCACACTATGTAATGAGCTTTGGGTCACGGGAGGATGCTAGTTTGTGTCCTCCCGTGACCCTTAAGAGAACTATGGGGAAAAGCCCTGACCCCATAGTTCTCCTTTAAAGGTAGTATTTAATTCTCAATTTTTTTCAATAGTGAATCCAGATAAAACAAATACACGTTGCCCAGCAAAGTATTTCTTTACATTTTTCTCAAACACTTACAGTTAATATACTTCCAAATAGCTGCTCCAACTCTCTCAGCTCAACTTCCCTAAACTTCCTGTCCAGTACAAGATCACAAGGGAAAGAGCAGCCTCCAGCAGCTATCCATTTACTGGCTTAGAGAAGGGAGGAAGGATGAGCAGGGGAGTGCCTTATCTTGCTTTGTCTGTGTGTTTGTAGAGACACACACAGCTTACTAGCACACACAAGGGTGACTCTATAGGACCCTGCAAGGGAACGGAGAAGCCCTAAAACAGGATATCAGGGCCAGTGCTCAGAGGATCAGCTGATTCTGCAGGAAACTAAAACTTTTAAACATCAAGAAGCAGCATCTATTGTAAGTGATTTAATCAGCATCTGAAATAGCTTAACATTTTACTTAAAGTACCATATATGATGGTTCAGAATAAAATATGTGTAATAAGTCATTGTACTTACTTAAAGAGATGCTATTGACAGAGATAGCAGAGGAAGCAACACCACACAGGAAGCGGAATGCGCAGTAAGCATCAAAGGTTGGCAGAAATGCAGCACAACTACCAGCTACACCCATTTGTAAATAGGACCAGGTCAGGATCTCCATTCTGCCCACCCTAGGAAACAAAGAAATGCTTTATCAGGATGAAACACTGATCAGTAGAGAAATATAGGATCATGTATGCAATATATAGACAGCTCTGTCAACAAGCATTATCAACATCTGATGATTGTTACTCCTTATACAAGGACTTAGCACCAACAGAGATGCCAATTTCTTCCCCCTTTCCAAGTAACAAATGGGGTTTTGCCTTTTCCATTTGAATGCATACCGAGTCAACAGAACTTTTTCTTTCCAGGCTGTGTGAACTGTTTAAGTATAATGAGAGAGCATCATTATCTCTCATATTCCATCCTGTCCATGCAGCATCTGCTGAGCACAAGAATTGATTCAAAGTTTAGGGTAAATTATCACCTTTAGAGCTAAACTACAGGGTGACTTTAATCCCTTGCTACTGAGAAATGTTACCGCTCAATGGCAAAATGCAGAATACAGTTACCGATCTATCTTTCTAATGTAAGATGATTCCACATTTATGCATGTTTGTGTAGCGCTCACCCCCGAAGGAGACGCTGAATGCCCGGTTCATCTCTATTCTGTCTAGTCACTGGCGGAACTACCAGGGTCGCAGCCGTCGCAATTGTGACCGGGCCCTGGCGTTCCGCCACTTGGGGGGCCCAGCGAGGAAGAAGAGGGCCACCCCCGAGATCTTGCCGACCTCAGCATCTACGCTTGCGCACAGACCAATATTATCGAGGGAACCGGGATTTATTACAAAGTATTTTGTTTAAATCGTTAATCGTGACCGTTAATTATATTCCATCCGTCATTCACTGCCATGCATGGTATATTATTAACGGTCAAAATTAACCATTACAAACGAATGCCGGTTTCCTCGTTAATCTCGTTTGTACGTAAGCGCAGATACTGGGTCGGCGTTCTCGACAGAACACCGGCACTAAAATGTTAAACAAGCGGCTGCCTGAGGTCCCACGCTTGCTGGAGACCTCGGCAGCCTTCCTGTTAACCATGCGGTTCTAGTTACGCCGCTGTGTCTAGGTGTAATGCTCTGGACTACAAAATATATCGCAACACAGTCTAGGGTATGTTGTTCAGCTGCCCACCGATTAGCATTAACCGCCCTTCTTTTTGTGCCCACAGACTGATGTCCACTCCAGTAGTATAATATAAAATAACGATTTATTGAACATCTTCACTGGGGAGAGAGGATATGGGGGTTCTATGCTTCCAGGGTAACTGACAAAAGTCCAGACTCACCAGACCTGGTTGGCATATCAGTGTAAATCCACTTGGGAGGCAGGGGACAGCAACTGATGTAGCAGAGAAGCAGGATGGATACAGACCCTCAAACAGGAAAAACACTGGCCATACTACTGAAGTCCTCTTAGTTCCAGGGTACTTCAAGAGCCAGCATTGGTCCTGGGTCTCTTCCTCTATCAGCATCACAAGCCACCTCCATGTTGGAGGCCTCAGGCCTAGCTTGGGGGGCAGGCTGAACAGCACCCAGCCCTATTCCATGGCTGGTCCCGGGGTGCCCTGGTGTAAATAAGCCCCCCTGCCCGCATTACCAGAACCAATGCCCCAGGGCTTGTGGGGAAGAGGCCTTTGTTTCCATTGGCACGAGGACAAGGTGCCTTTCCCGGGGGGATCCTTGATAAGCACCCTCCCAGTGCCGAGGGCATGTAGCCTGGTATCGCAGGGAGGGGGGCGCTCGCTCGTCCTCCCCCTTTCCTGCCCTGCCAGGCTAGTGCTCGGATCGAGGGTCTGGTGGGGAATTTTAGGGGGGACCCCACGTTTTTGACCCCATGTTTTTGTCCCCCCATTTTTGGGGGTGGGGTTCCTCCTTAAAATTCATACCAGACCTTAAGGGCCTGGTATGACTTTGGGGGGGGGACCCCACACACTTCTTTTTTTTTTACTTGGGGTCCCTCCTAAAATTCCTAGCAGACCTGAAGGGCCTGTTATGGCTTTTAAGGGGGAACCCCACAATTTTTTTTATAGGGGTCCCTTCTAACATTCCTACCAGACCTAAAGGGTCTGGTATTGTCTGGAAGGGGGACCCCACGTTGATTTTCTTCTTTTTATTTTCTTTTAAAAAATGTTTTATTATTTTCTTAACTTTTTTCTTTTTTTTACATTTACATAAATCATTTTTACACATTTTCCCCCCCCTTTTGTTTACATTTTTTCTATTCTGCTCACTGCCTCGGAGCAGAATAGTCGAGCCGAATGCCTCTCGGCGGCATTTGGCTAGTCACTCACTGCCGTTCGGCCCCTATGAGAATAGGGTGTGAGTCAGCAGTGAGTCGATCCAGATGTTGGATCGGCTGAGTCGACCTGTTTCTGCACTTCGGCTGAAGGCAGCCGAAGCCAGCCGATGTATGGCTGATTGTAGCCGATGTATGGCTGAAATCAGCCGTACTGAGCTGAAGTGTATAGTCGAACGGCATTCGGCTCAATTCACTTCAGCTCGGTTATTCACTCGGCTGCCTTCGGTTGTGAATAACCCCCTCAGTTAAACTATAGTGTTCGAAGACCAATATGAAAATTATATCACAACCAGTGCCAATACGTTTTTAATTTTTTTTAATATAAGAGTCTACAGGACTCAAGTAATTGTTGAACACTAAGATGCTTGGTTATAGAACACAATGATATGTGATATCATAACCATACAGCCTAATCACATGAGCATGTAGTATTATACTCAACAGCATGTGACATGACTTACTTGTCAGCAAGGCTGCCAAAGACTAGAGCTCCCAGCAGAACGCCTGTCATGTAGATGGAACGCGCTATCTGCTTCAATGAGTGATGGTTACAAACCAGATTCCACTGTAAGAAAAGGAAAGTATATTAGAGGATGTTCACCTTATAGCACAATAAATCTGCCATGTATTGTGAATTGCGAGAGCAGGAAATTAGCATTTGTTTCTTAAAACTGAAAAGCATGCACCAAAAATGTCAAAAAGCAAATTCTTTGGCACTATGGAAAGTAAGGTTGTTTTACTGAATGATGGTTAATGTGTCAATTATTCCTATCAAGATTACTACTATTTTTGGTCAGCACCTTTTTCCCTCACGCCCATATGCAACTGTTTTACTAAATGCATGATAATGGTATATTAATAAATACTGCACTTCAATCATCCTTATACCATACTAATTAACGCTACAATAACAAATTGTTTAACGTTGTCCACTTCTTGGTGATTACAAACAATATCAATGTGTCCTTCGCTGATATTACGCATATAATAACTCAATGTAACACATCTACGTGAACATAGTGAAAACAATCCATCCAATCTTTGAAGTCCAGTGAATCCACAAGTATCCAATAACACATATTCATGTATCCACATATCCCAAAAAAACACCACGGGTGTTCCCCTAAATTATAGGCACTCATCAAAAGATGTTGACCAACTTAAGTATGGTCATACAATGCTATTTAGATAATCCCACTGGCTTGCGACTGCTTCCCTTCCGCATTTTTCCTTCGACCCTCTGAAACATTTCAGAGGCAAAACAAAGGCTCCAATAGTGTAAAAGTAACTAACAAACACTCCGGCTACCTCTGTCACCCCATGTTTGCATGGTAACACATAAATTGCAGTGTGGTGCATTGTTTTTCTATTAATTTTTTATGGCACTCCACACACTGTAACACTAGCTGGCAACATTAATGGGCAATGCAATCGCACTGCAGTGCACAACAACCCACATTTGCATTGTGGTGTGCCGAGTTAAAAAAAGGGTCCTGTATAATTTTTAGGGCATTGCCATGCTGTTCATACTGAATGAGCTGCCTTAATGCAACACATTAACACACAACATAATTCACTTTATCATGTATATGCTAATGCACCACAATGGCCCCCAAAAATGTGACTGGACCCTACAAAAACAATTGGATTCTACTTTTCACTTAGACACTTAGATCTTTGTCAATGTAATTATCTACTTATTAAGACAACAATAATGCACAAAATGCAGTAACCCATAGCAACCAGACATCAAGCATTCTGACTATTCTGAAAGACAAATAACTGCATTTAAGTTTTATATTTATTACATCTGTTGATTCTGTTATTTCTAGTGACAAGTAATGCTCATGCCTTTTACCAACATACTGTGTGTCTATGCATATTATGTAACTTCTACTAATCTAATCTCTTCACACTGTTTTACTTATCCTACACATGTGATCTTCATTCATCTTCTATCCCATTTACAGCAATGAAATCACTTATTCCTTGCTTATGTCAGATTTAACTAACCCTCTACATTTATTCCAGTCGATCACACTTACTTATAATGTATGGAATTAAAGAAATTGAACCCTTGGCTTGTGACCTTTACTCTTCCTCCTTACCCTAATTAGGGTCAAATAAGAAGAGTCATGGCTATTAGCTATATTGCTCTGGGCTACAATAAAATATGTGTACCAGCGTCCCTTAACGCTTCTAATACCTACTATTTAATTTAACTTGATAATGAAAATGAAAAGCAAAGGGATTGCAAATCTGGCAACTACTTCAGGGCCCAAAGAGTCGACCCCAATTGAAGAAAGCTTTTCTCTTTACCATTTATTGCTGCAATGGAGGTACATAGCTACCAACTGTCAAAGATGTTGAGGGCTGTCCCTCTTCTGGGACTGAATCCCTCTGTCCCTCTTTCCTCTTCAGTTGTCCTTTTTTGGTTTGATGTGTAGATTGCTACCGGTAAATGTAATATTTAACTACCAAAAGTGTTCTACTACACTAAACCTTTCATACAACTTCTAAAAAGCCATGTTTTTTTTTATTTAAGTGTTGGTGAAAAGAGTACCTATGGGTGTAACCCATCATTTTTTGCACATCAACTTTTTGTGGTCTGCATACATGGGTGGCATGGCAGGTGGGTGTCCTTTGCTTTCATACTATGTGCTAAAAGGTACCCCTCAACTCAGAAAGTTGGAAGGTATGAAAGTATTCTCATAATATATTTACTGATTATAAGAAGTGTTCATGCTCACAAGGTTTGTTAAACCATGCAAGGCATGTGTATGTATGTTTGGTGTTGTTAATAATGTGTGGTGTGGGGTTATTCACATTTGGTAATAGGGCTTAGAAGAGCTTAGGCATTCTCTGCCACATACACTAATATACCTTTAGTTGGCGCAATGCAGAAAAAGAGACAAAACCCCTTAAAACAGAGATGGTTCAGTCCGATTCGTTGGGCCTTATGGTCTACCTCTGCTACCCACTGCCCTGGAAAGAAATAGACTCTAAAGATTTGTGGTCATCATCTTTTTCAGACTGCTTGGTACTGCAGGAGTTGCACTACAAGCATGCTGAACAAGTTAGTTCACAATTCCTTTGGCATGTCAGCAGATGTCTGGCAAGACCATGCCCTTTCGTAAGCACAACACATCACACATCTTAACTGCGGGCTGCTTATGACTGTTGTTCTAGGTATAAAACAGGTTTCATACCTCAGTAACAATGGTAGAGGAAAAGACACTTCTGTCATAGGTCCATCCATCCCTGCAAGATTCAGTGCTCTTTTTTTCCCACTGATGTTCTGTGGCATTGGGCAAAAATCCTTTGACAATTTGGTACTGGGCACACCTCTGTGGCTTTCTGTCCTTGTCCAGTGGGATGTAGAAATCAAAAAGCTGTGTCTCATCTTGGCTGTTCCAGACTCTGGAAGAAGGAAGTTTGCAGTGGTGATCAGGCACAGCTCCAGTGAAGTTCTGTAGAAGGTTATGGCAAGATAGCAAGGCCACAGGTACCAAAAGAAGAATAGTGTGCAATATCTGAAAGCACCCAACTCCACCAATAGACACCAGGATATCATTAAAAGCCATGTGAATGTGGTCCCTGTAGAACAATGCAGTGCAACTGCAATGTACAATGGTATGAAATAGGACGATCACTTTCAGCTGCGCTTTATACAGATGTGGGGGAGCAATTGTGTAATTTGAAATGATGCTTGTGAAATTACTTTTATGTTATATGTTGTTCCTGCCCATCAACTCCCTCCCCTCACACCACGTCCTAGCATCACATTCTGCACATCCTTTTTTTCACCTATCTACGTGTAGCTTTGGCCACAGCTGACTGTTCTGGTCACACCCTTTGTACTCCCCATGTTACAATTCTGAGATTGTCAATCTTGCTTTCTGTAAAACACATTGTCCCAGAGCATGATGAAATGAAGATTTTGGATCTAAGGGACAAAGAGTTAAGTCAAATGTTACTGGCTGATTTACAAAAGGAAGAACTTACATGTCATTATAAAACTGCCAAAACTGAGAGTCTAGCGGATGACTGGTTTTCTGGCTTATGAATAATAACTCTACATCATCATGTGCAGAGAACAAAATGAAGGTTTACACAGATGGCTTATGCAGGTCTATAGGGCACCAAGGCCATTTTAAAGTGTATCTAACACCAAAACCTTTGGCACTGGGACAGAATGTAATGGGAAATCCAACAGTTGGCCCTAGAACAGAAATAGAAGTCTGGAAACTGCAAACATATAACCAAACCCCATTAAAATATTTGAGGGGTGAATCTTGATAATCAATTCTGGGAATCTTCAAGGCTAATATGCAAGGCATTGTAAGAAAAAATGGCATGGACAATTCAATACTGTCCATGGAGAGATGCCAGCATCAGCAACACCGTATTCTGGCATCACATATTTTGGATGTGTACTTGATTTTTTATGGTTTCAGTATAGCAGCAGCACCTCAATCTGATATATTACGACTTCAAAAAAAAAAAAGGGCTTTTGAAGGTAGCTTAGGCAGTCACACCTATTTTTTTTTTTCTAGTGGTAATAGGCCTGAATTGGACAGTGAAAGTAGCAGCCACAACAGATATAAAAGCTATAAGTGCCAGTAACAAAACAGTTTTATAGTATAGTTTATGAGGTAATTTTTGCGCAGTACCGTACTGTATAATCTTCCATGTTTAATAAAATGTCAAAACAGCGCCACATACCCTGAACCCCCTCCATCCATATACAATATCCCCAATTATTCCCAAAATATTCAAAATATAGACTTCAGATATGTGTTTGAAAGAAATTGACTAGCATTAGGAGTACATGAGCACCTGAATAGGCAGCAAATTGAAACTGAGCAGGCACGTTTTGTCTTGCAGTTAAAATTAAAGTATATTATTTTGAAGAAACATGGCCACAAATATTGTAGAGTGGCTAGACAGTGTGTAAGCAGGCTGATTAGGCTGCAATATAAGACAAGGCAGGTTTTATCTTCAAATAAACATCAGAGTGTATTTTTTCAGAGACAATAGCCACACATATTGTACATTGTACAGTGCCTGTACAGTATGTAAGCACCTTGCTTTTATGAAAGGAGGCACCCAGATGCAGATAAGCCCCCCTGCCCGTACACCCCCACAACCACTGGGCTAGGGTTGTGGGGAAGAAGCCCTCGTCCTTATTGCCATGGGGACAAGGTGCTTTTCCAGGGGGGGTTTAGTATGACTTTGTAGGGGCACCCCACGCTTTAAAAAAAAATGTTTTTATTGTTGTTACATCAGGGGTCCCTCCTGGGATCAATTGGGGAAGCGAAGTGCCCACTTTTTTTTTTGCAGGTTGACGTTTACAACAAAAGTTCATTCGGAATGAAATTCAGATACATCCAAATGTCCGAAAAATTCCTCAGAATTTCAATTCCGAACAAAACGAATCGCACAATTGTTTCAGAGACAAAGCCATACATATTGTTCAGTGGCTGGAGATTATGTATGCACCTTGGTCAGGCCACAATGTGAGAGGGAGAAATTAGGTAGGTTTTATCCTAATGTAAACATTAGTGTGTATTACATCAGAGACAATAGCCATAAACCAAGTCCAGGGAGGTTGGCTTCACTGCCATCAACTTTATACTTCTTAATAATATTAGCAAGTAGTCACTGGAGCATAAAGTTTCTTGTAGATGGTCTAATAGCCTTTACACATTCGGATATATACTTTTCTTTCTGATCTCATCAGACAACTCTTTCCTTTGCTTTCTCTGATCCATTTTCGGTGAAGAGCACTTTATGATTCCAAACAGCAGAGTGACGACTTTCTCCATTTTAATAGGCCGACTGACTGATTACAAGACTGAAGACATATGTTATACTAATTACAGAGTACAGTTAGTTTGAAATATCACCCTATTAAACCAGTTATAATCTTTTATAGGAGTACCAACAAACCTGTCCAGGCAATTTTAGAATATATTTGCACAATAATCACTGATTTATCTCTTTTCACGCTTTCCTTTTATTTACTCTATGACGTACCAAAGACATTAAGGTATATTTGGGTATACAAGGGTACCAACAAACAAGGTTGGGGATGTTACAAACAATGCTGAAGACATGTTTTAGTAAACAGTATGTACAGAAGAGGAGTGCAGAGGTTATGATGACAGTAAGTGCAGTAGAGAGGTGGAGTAGAGATGTGTCCAACATGATGCCGAGAAGTATGTGCAGCAGAGGAGTGCAGATGGTATGACAGCAGTTAGTGCATGTAGGAGAGGCGGGCAGAGGGTATGATGGTTGGCAGCATGCACAGGAGAGGAATGTGAAGGGTATGATGGCAGGTAGTATATGCAGGAGAGGCATGACGTCGGGTATGAAAGCTGGCAGTATGTTCAGGAGATACAAGCCAAAGGGTATGACAGTGGGCAGTGCATGCAGGAGAGGAGTGTGGAGGCTTTGGCAACTAGCAGTATGTGTAGGAGAATAGTGCAGATCATAATGATGGCCACAGGGTATGTTAGAGGGCAGCATATGCAGGAGAGGAATGCTTAGGGTATGACAACAGGTAGTAAGTACAGTGTGTGCATGAAAGGCATCCTAGAGAGTAGGATAGTGGGCAGTATGTGCAGGAAAGGAGTGCAGAGGTTATGAAGGCAGTATGTGCAGTAGTAGTGTGCCCAAAGTTACAGTGTTGAGCAATATGTGCAGGGAAGGAGTGCAAAGGGTATGACAGCAGGTAGTGTTTGTAGAAGAAGAGTGTAGAGGGTATTGAGGGTAGAGGGTGCAGAGGAGAGAATGTGAATGGTTAATGGCAGGTAGTAAGTGCAGGAAAGGTCAGCCATAGGGTATGAAAGCCAGCTGTATGTGCAGGAGAGGGATGCCAGAGGGTATGGCAGCTGGCAGTCTGTGCAGGAGAGTAGTGTAGAGAGTATGACGATGGCCAGTATATGCAGGAGAGACATGCCAGAGGGTATCATGGAGGGCAGTATGTGCAGGGGAAGAATGCTTAGGGTATGACACAAGAGGCATCCTAGAGGGTATGATGCTGGGAAATGTGTGCAGGAGAGAATTGTAGGGTATGACAATGGTCGGTATGTGAAGGAGAGGAGTGTGGTCAGTATATTTACCAGAAGCTGGTCCAAAAACACAGAAAGAACCAATATGCCTGACACTATCTGAAAACAAATGATGCCCTTTTTTGTCATTATGAGGAACCGGTCGAAAGCTGCTACTGCTAATCTGATTTTGGATATACAAGTTCAGTTATCCTCATCCTTCTTTAACTGCTTGGTAAATCACTGACCTGAAACAAGCCTGCACCTAGTACATAAGGCACCATCTCTACACATGATTTTTCCAGGTCAGCGACTTTAAGCAGGATAAGGATGACAACCCCACAGCATGCAGCTTTAAAAATAGGTCAGCAAAACATGTTTCATATTTCAAACCTGACAATTTCCCTGTAAAATTGCACAATTCCTATCATTTTCTGCCTCTCTTACTTACGTCTGGTTCTGTCTCATTAGTTTGCTCTATTTCACTGACAATGTATAAGTTGTGGTTAGGCCACCCTATGCCGTATTTTTCTGGATAAAGCTGGTTTCAAAGACATGATTATTGTGGCAGAAGACAATATTTACAATATTAAAAAAACCGGGCACAGCTTGTACTCTTACTCATCACTGAATTCATACACTTGTATGTTTATTTGTGACTGTTCCACTAAATCTTATCACAGCTTGGCATGATTCACTTGCACAATGAAAGGCGTTATTCATAAACTCCAGAACAGAATTCCTTAGGTACCATTGTTCAGGATATACCATTGTTCCGGAGATCTTACATACTCATTCATCCATAACGTGACAATCTGGTTCTTGTTTTGGATTCTTTAAATCGAGTGGGAACCGGACATGTTATTGATGGATTGATATTCAGTAAAGAAGAAGAGGCTTTATGTAATAATAGAAAAGTCTGTATTGATAAAGCAATGCAGCACCTAGTAACACTCTATATACAGTTTACATGTATTGCTCACGTCTGAAGCTATTTTGGTAACAGAATGCTAATCTTTATTTTGGCATTTAAAACTCAGTACAAAACCAGAAAGAATGACTTTGGTAATAGAAGATAACTGGCCATGGTATCTGAGGGGCAGCAGTATATTGGCATCGCTCTCACACTGATGATGTCACTTCTCTAATACATGTTGGAGAACTAGAAGGATGTTGAGTTTGAGAAGCAGGAACAGAGGAAAGTTGATAAACATAAAATGGATGCTATACACAGGGGAGGCCACACAAGAGCAGATGCAGGAAAAGGTCCTCCAAGAGACAGGTCCTCCTTATATTGCTTTGGCACAGGGGCAGCGAGTGAAAAAGGCACTTGCAGTCGATTATAGGCGCTTTCAGGGATCCAGCGAATGCAGGACAGGGATTTCATTATGCAAACATTGTCATCTGGAGCCACTGTAAATTGTAAAAAAAGAGACCACCATTTAGAATTTTTCAAACAGGAGCATCATGCATAAGACATGTAGAGGTCTAAATTTACTGAGGTCTTATTTCTGGAAACTCAACACTACATTTTAAAAGGGAAGTACTGAATAATATACATGTTGTGAACACATATTCTGAATCATTATTACAGTGTTTACTCTGAAGTCATTTTTGGTATTACTTTTACATTTTTGATTATTTATTTATTTATTTTGAAAATGGTTTATTTCTGGATTTTACTTATTACTAGGGATGCACCGAAATTTCGGCCACCGAAGCTTATGGGCCGAAAATGGCACTTTTGGCAAAATGTCGAAAGTGCCATCTTTTGGCCAAAATTGAAGTGCATCCATGCTTTCTCTTCTCCCCGCTGGGCGCTGCTGGGTGTGCCAGCGGTGAGGAGAGAAACTGTCACAGGAGGCCGAGCGTTGTGGGGGAGGAGAGCGCTGTGAGCGGCCGGCGTCTCTCCTCCCCACACCGCTCAGCCGCCTGTGACAGACTAGGAGAGCGGTGGTGTGGGACAGCTGTCTCCACCCCACCCCCACAGGAGGCTGAGCTCTCATGTGACAGATCAGGAGAGCGGCGGGTGGAGGCGGAGACAGTCATCAGCTGTCACAGGGGGCCAGGCCGGCGGAGGAGTCAGCAGTCAGAGGAGACAGAGCTCTCCTCCCCACACCGCTCGCTCAGCCTCCTGTGACAGCGTGTCAGGAAGGAGAGCGGGTACAAACACTCAGAGATCAGTGATCGCTGAATGTTTGTAAATAATTGAGGACAGAGTATGTTCACTATATCCTCAATTATGAATGAATGTGAAGTGATCTACATCACCTCCTGTTCATTCATGATTGTGGTTATAGTAAACACACTATGTCCTCATGTTATGAATGAACAGGGGACACTCCTGAACAGGATTCCTGTTCATTTATAACAGGGGCTGCAGAAAAAGAGATTGAGGACACTGTGTCCTCAATCTCTTTTTCTATTTTAAAAGGGAAATATCAGGGGTCTAATATTTCCAGTTAGAAAAAAATTAAAAAGTTTATAAAAAATACATAAAAATAAAATATCTTTTTTGTGAAAAGGTTAGACAAAAAAAACATTTTTGGTTTTGGTCTGACATTTATCTTCATTTGGGTTTTGAAAATTTAAAAATTCTCATTTCAGTGCACCTCTGTTTGTTACAATACAAAACAAATTAGGACAAATCAGCGAGAATCTCAGTGATCTCAGGGAATCACGCTGATCACTGGGAGAGAAGCTGTATGCTAGTGGAGGATGCTAGTGGAGGCTTTGATTGTAAGTTTTTAAAGATTTTATGATTAGAAATGTTAATGATTTTTTATACTATGTGGCGTCTACATTTTATTCCATGGGGCACTGAATGAGTTTCTCTCCAGCTTCTGTAGCCCGAGAGTGACAGCAGAATGTGGAAGTGATGTAATATACATCTCTTCAGCATTCTGACACCGGAGAGGAGCTCGGAGGGAGATCGGGTACTGATCTCCCTCTGATCTCCTGTCACAGAGCTGCCGTGATGGTCACGGCCCGCCCCGGGCACAGCGGAGCTGGGGGCGCAACAACTTGCACCTCATACAATTGATCTGTCGGCTCTATAGCCGGCGGATCACTTGTATGTAAACAGGCATTGCTGCCTGTTTTTAAATTTTGACAGTTTCCCGCGCACGAGTGGGTGGAGCTAGCAGGCCGTCTTCAGACGGCCTGTTACATCCAAGAAGTTCCTGGCTGGCCGTTTAATTACAACGGCTGGCTGGGAAGCAGTTAAAATGTTGTTGGGATCCTGGATTTCACTCTTCATTTTTGATATTGATAGTGCTACAATGACCCGCTAATAAGAAGGTACAGAAAAGTGAGAGAGAAAGAAAATACTAAAATGACTTGATATAAATATAAATCAATGTTTGGTTAAGTCAAATACTTACAGTGAAAAGAGTGAAGTTGATGACACCATCTTTGTCTGTATCCATGGTTTGGAAGAATCCTGAAAAGGGAAAGCATTCTGTTATTCTGATACACAGCTCATCCGGGAATCAGACATTGTCTCTAGAAAATGGAATAGTTATGATCCACACACTGAATTTGCCCAAAAACCTATAAAGTTTCATCAACATGGAGTCACAATCCCTCAGTGATACTTTCTAAAGAATAACAGTTCACACAGAAGCGTGTTGTTTCAATGTCCAACTTCATTGTTGACCTGGTTTGTTTATGTTGAAGTTAAAAATAGGTCCGTTAACATCCAACTCCCTATAAACTAACATTGCGCTTCCAATCATGTCCGCCTGGAAAACCGATCAGACATGATCGGAATGCTATGGGAAAAGGACCTAAAACTCTAGTTGACAGCAATACACATGTGCATCAGGGCTGAATTGTAATAGAAACAAGGAAGTTTTCTTAGTCATATAAATGTATCAATTTATACATTCCATTATGAGCAAAGAAAAAAGATTATTATTAACAAATTCAATAGTTGGTGTTTCATACGAGTGTGTTTGTATCCTCACTGGTAAAAGGTCTATTATTTTACAAATCTTACATAGCTACTATTTTAAATATATTAAATTTACATAATAAATTAGCCTTAGTTTTATTAACCTTTGCACATATTTTATGATTCCTATACTTATATGGTATTTTATACATTTTTTAGCTTTAATTTTTTTTTAACCGGGCAACTAGCATTTCAGAAGGAAATCAGCAATGGCTACAGTCAACGTTTTACATAACCACATATAAATGCATGGAATCACAAAGGAAACATACTGTCCTTACTAGTTATTTTCAGAGTCATTGTAATGGAAAATGAGTTTACAAAATGGCCATTAATATTATGAGTTTGAGGACACTTCAGAGTCCTCTGATAAACTGAAAGTGATTAAGCTCTAGCTGTCAGGTTAACTGCATAGTCAAACTGGGTACAGATTATTCCAGCTGACTCCCATACTAGGAGACTGTAGTAGTATGTTCATAATTAGAATGAACAAATACAAATACTGATTAAAGAAGCAGTATGCTTGACTACGGTATTTGAACCTTGGAACAGTGATCTGGGTACTGGAGAAGAAAGCAATGATATAACATTATAGACCCTAAAATAGGAATTCCACTTACTGAACATGGTCTCCAGTCTGATTAGACAACACACAAAGCTATCGAAATCCACAGACAGATCAGGCTCAGAGTATCTGGTGATAATCAGCTGATGCAGGGTATTGCTCAGTTTGAAGCCTAGGGAAAACAGGAAGGAAAATAATTACACACAGGCTTTATAAATCAAGCAAAACAACTAACGTAAATTAATGAGAAACTAACCTGCGGACTCTACAGCCAGGCGCATCTCATAGGCATTCATGCTTCCTGATTTGTCCATGTCAAACTGTCTGAAAACAGTCTACCAAACCAAACAGAATGATTCCATATATTAATGGTCAATACATAACATGCTAAAGAGGGGTTTCCAAAAGTGAAATCATGCTTAATGTTATAAATAGTTTAGGATAAAGTAGGGAAGATTTACAATCTTTGTAAAATTTTACTGCTGTCTGGGTCTTCAGTAGGGCAATTCCCCATCACCTTCTCTCTTACCGGGTACTATTCTTGGGACAGAAAGACAAAGAATGTGCACAGACAGCAATCTAAAAACAAAAAAAAAAGGTTCTCACCCTTCCCTAAGGTAATAGAAAAAAAGTTTTTTTATTACTCTGAGTCCCATTGAAGAGATTTCCCTTCACTTCCTATCTGGGTGTCCACTGTCAACTGTAACAGGAAGTACAGGAAATTCGCTGCAATGAGGACAAAGCAATAATAACCTAATGGAAGTTCTAAACTTTACAACCTCCAAAAAAAGAAGCTGGAGTTTGAGTTCATCTCATTAATCTATGCATAACATGCACATACATTTTTGGTAGATGAAGGAGAGTTAAACTGAAAAGATTTGTATACATGCAGTTTCTGCTCTTGAGTTCCCATGCACACCTGACAATCTCTCTGTAGAATGTGTAATTCTTTTTACATTGTAGAAAATACAATGTGAGTGCAAGCACCCCATAGTAGGCAGAACACCCAAAACTCCAAGGGGGGGGAGCAAAGGCAAAAAATATGTTAGGGAGCTCTTACCACTGGAGTCCACAAAAGATAAAAGAGCAACTTCATCCCATCAGCTAGCACTTGGACATCCCAGCAGTGAGATCACCATGAATCTCTGCCCACCCCTTTAGGCTGTCTCCAAATATACAGTATAAGCAATCCCCCCAGTAATTGCACAAAAATCAAATCATTTTGCATGGGTGCGTGTCACCAATAGTGTACCAGGCAGCCATTATAAACCATTTAAATCTTACCAGGTAATGTTTGATTTTATTCCACAGGATATTAAACTCCAAAATTCCTAGTTTGCCATTTCCATCTTTCTGTAGCACAGGAGTTAAGAACAACACTCTACATCTGATACATCTAAGCTCAGAGAATCCTGCCTAGTGTCAATTTTTCCTTGCCATCTAAAGCTGCTAACAAAAAAAATAAAGTCCACACCATAACAATAGTAACATTTGTTTGTTTTAAAGAGAAAGTGAATGGCCCGTTCCCTTGAATGGGTAATTTGTAATGGTGTATGGCTGATAAAATTCCTTACAGGGGTTTGCTTCCTAATGAAAGCAAGATAAGAGGAACCTGAAAGCA
The DNA here is from genome assembly GCF_000935625.1 of Nanorana parkeri. NCBI lineage: Eukaryota > Metazoa > Chordata > Amphibia > Anura > Dicroglossidae > Nanorana > Nanorana parkeri. The sequence goes on along the minus strand of NW_017306421.1, from coordinate 1,542,977 downwards.
AATCAGAACAATGGGGATGTGCAAAGTGCAGTAACCTGTTGCAACCAGAAATCACTTAGCTGACTCCAGTAAATTAAAATCTGCAATGTGCAGAGGGTCCACCCTCTGCACATCCTGAATGCCATTTGTACGGATTATAAAATAAAACTGAAACTGCATTTAAAGTGACACTAAACTCGGGAGTTAAATCATAAAAATTCATATATGTGCCTTAACTATTAACATAAATGTGTCTTATTTGTGTATCGCTGTATATCCTCAAACCATCTGTGAATTGGTGCTGACACTGTCCTTCCTTCTGGAGGGTGGCTACTTTTGTTCCCCATTGTCCCTCTGTGTGTTGTAAAGTAGCGACTGTTCCAAGCTCGCTCCTGTGATGGACTACAATCTCACGTTTAGTTTACTAATTTGTGTTGAAATTATAGTCTATAACAGGAGTGATCTTGGAGCAGTGACTACTTTACAACACACAGGGACCATGGGGAATAAAAGTAGCCACCCTCCAGAAGGAAGGACAGTGCCGGCATCAATTCAGAGGTGATTTCAGGATCTAGAGCCGAGTGATACACAAATAAGGTCCAGTATTGTTAATAGCTGAGGCACTTGAATGCATTTTTAAGATTTAACTCCTGAGTTTAGTGTCACTTTAACTACATTTGATCAAGATGTCATACTGGCAAGAGAAGGGGGGCACAGATAATTCACAAAATAATACATAGGTGCAAAAATGTCTATGTCCCTTAACAAGATCAACACCCAATACTTCATAGATGGGGGGGAGACAGAGGCAGATGGGGGCGGAGATGAAAGAGGATGGGAGGAGACGGGGGACTGAGCGGCATGAGACAGGGCCGGAGACAGAGTGAGATCAAGGCGGAGATGAGAGTACGTGAGGAGACGGGGACGGAGCGGCATGAGACAGGGGGCGGAGACAGAGGGAGATGGAAGAGTCCTGTGAAGACAAGGAAGAGGCAAAGGCAGAAACCGATATGGAGGAGGCGTCGCCAAGTACCCCACAGAGCTCACCACAAATCCTGCTAAGCCCCCCTGAGACCACAGCTTTCCTGCTATGCTAATAGCGGAACATGTCAAAAGCTGGATACAGTGTTTGCACTGTATCCAGCGACTGACAGGTCACGCAAAAAGTATTAAACAGGAAGGGGTGGGGTAAATTTAGTGGGGGTGGGGGCGCCCGAGTTTTGCCTTGCCTAGGGCAGCCCCAAACCAGAATACACCACTGCGTTCAGGGACCACCAATTGAAATAGATCCGACTGACCCAGATCGCCTTGGTATGCGATCCGGGCCAGTCACAATTAGGCAGTGGCGGCCAATACAGGTAGGTTAGACGGCTGCTTCTTCCTCGCTAGGACCCCGGGAGGCCCCCGCAAGCGGCCGTCTAATCTGTCTGTTTAGAGCTCACCGCCACTGCCTGATTGTGACCCGCCCGACTACAGAGGCGATCCTGGACGTTCGGGTCCCCCGTGAGAGCCGTACAAGGCCATAAGGCAGTGATGTTGAACGTTTCTTAAACCTGATCGCCCAAACTGCAATACCAATCTTATTTTCAGCGCTGGCACTTTGAGATAAATAAATTGATTTTGCGTCGCAGTTTGGGCACTCGGGTTCAAAAAGGTTCGCCATCACTGGACTAGAGTAACAATAAATCTACAGATGATGGCACACAACTGGATAGTACAATCTGTTACATTTAGACAGAATTCTACAGAAATCCTAAATGTGTGTGGACTCAAATTCATTTAACATATTCATAAAAAAGGGATAAGACAATATTAAACTACTATTGGGTAAGTTGGGAGATTTTAGTTAGCTCTAAGAAGATTCTAGAACTGTCCACACATATTTTGAATCAAGTTTTGTTTGAGGATGGGTTGCACACGTGAAGGTGTGAATGGGCCCATGTAGTTTCTAGTTTCATTTACACACTAAACTGCAATGTTTAGATGAGAACCAACCCTATAGGAAAGAATGGGATTTCTACTTGAGATGCACTACCTGCTAGGATTATTGCCATTCCAGGATAGCTGCGAAGTGGAGGTCTCTCATCTCCTTGGATGATGACTAGCATGCTGCTTTATCAGTATGATGTGCCATATTCACTACCTACAGTTCTCTATCACCGACATTGCTTACAAGACTCAAGCCAGATACATCAATGCCTCTTCCCACACACCAGTTTGTTATGGCTGTAGAACTCTTTTACAGTATGTGGAGTAACCACAATGTAAAAAACAGGCCTATTTAATAAGTTGGTGTGTGTAAAAGAGAGGCATGAAACAAAATCATTTAATAGAGTAGCATAAAGCAATAGGAGTTGCAAAGCAGCATAAGCCACTATAAGTATCAGGTACTGCCTGTAACACAGACATAATAGATACTGTGTATAACAGTGAAGGGGGCTTATTATTAGACATGTGCAAAGACTAAAAATTTGTTTTCGGACGAAATGAACAGAAGCTAAAAATGTTTTCATTAGTTTCGTCAAACGAAACAAAATGTTATGCTATTTTGGATTCGGCTACCGGCGCTTTCTGCACATATGCTGTCATCCTGAAGGTGGGGTGTAAATGCGCGGCGATGGGTGACGTCACATATCTGTTGGGGGGGGTGCACAATTTTCTGTTCTTGCCTCGGGCGCGAAAGAAGCTAGCTACAGCTCTGGCATAGAGGTACAAGACAATGTGTGGAACACAGATGCATGAAGGACAGTGTTGAACTAACACACAGGCACTGTGTGGCATAATGCATAGTTATAGTACATGTAAGGGATTGTGGGTAATAGAAACCAATATAGGTACTGCATGTAACAGAGAAGTATAAAGCATTGTGTGTAACAGATGGGTATGAGGCCCTGCGTGTAAGAGAGACATATGAGGCATTTTGAGTAACAAGGAGTTATGAGGCAGTGTGTTTAATAGAAAGGTATTAGGTATTGTATGTAATAGAGAGGAACTAAGGCAGACTGCTCGTTCTTGCAAGTTTCACGTATATCCAAGGCACATATAGCTGAAAACAGAAATAGAACAAAACAGAGTGCACCGGTCAGATAAAACACCCTATCGATATATTGCACTTACAAAGTTGTGGCTTGATCAAAGCATGTAACCATGCAAAACAACCTGCGATGAAGGTCAGGTCATCATACAAACAGCTATCACTTCTGGAAAGCTGGTAAAAGGAGGAGGGATAGCGTGCAGGTGGAAAAAGCAAGTTAACTACTAAAAACCCTTCCAGAGCCTCTGATTATGGGGTAGGGTCTCAAACAGGGGCGGACTGACCATACGGGCGGCTAAAGAGGGGGCCCGTCACCGACCCCCATGCCCTTTTCAGCCCGCATGAAAGAGGACGCGGGTTTATTAAAGCGGCAACGACAGTGTCGCCCGCCTCCCGGGCCCACTATACACTGCCGTCGCCGCTTTAGCAGAGCCGCATCTCCTACAGCGGCGCGGCCGAGAAGAGCTCCGAGGTGGGGGTGTGCCGCAGTGGATGGGGGAGTGTCGCAGTGGACAGAGGGCGGACCTACCGTGGAGGGCGAACGGAGGTACGAGAGCCTCATGCTAGGGGGGCCCCACTGAGATCCGGCCCTGGGCCCCCCACTAGAGCAGTTCTACAAAAACACAGACTGGAACCTGGGGATCGGGAGCCCTGATGCTGGTAAGTGAATTTAATGACTTTTTATTTTTTAGCTGTAAACTGTTAACCTTTTAGTCTCCATTCACATACAGCATTTGCGCTTCCCAAGCGGTTTTTCACGTGTGAGCCCGCACGGGACGCAAACGCTATTCGTGAACTGCATGGATTCCGCTAGTTTGCGGCCATTATATAGGCGTGAACATGCGGAATGCGCTGGATTATCGCGCTAGCAGTATTTTGGGGGTCGTGCGGGTTAAAGCTCCATTAACACTGTAGTGGCTGTCTAAATACGAGCGGAGCCGCTCTAAACAGAAAAAACAATGCACTTATATGTGCTTTATCAGACTACTGTGGGAAACCGCACGGTACAAAACCGCACGGCCCCCAAAATAGTGTAAGCGCGATAATCCAGCGGATTCTGCTTGTTCGCGGCTATATAATAGCTGCAAACGAGCGGAATCCGTGCAGTTGTTTCACATATATCGCTTGCGTCCCGTGTGCAAACGCTATGGGGGTTATTCACTGAGTGAATAACGGAGCCGAAGTGAAGTGAGCTGAACGCTGTTCGGCTATTCACTTCAGCCTTGTACGGTTGATTTCAGCCGTACATGGGCTAAAATCAGCTGTACATCGGCTGCCTTCGGTCAGCTCACTCACAGCCGTTCACCCCTATTCTCATAGGGGCCAAACGGCAGTAAGTAAATAGCCAAATGCCGCAAACAGCATTTGGCTCGGCTATTCTGCTCAGTACCTCCGTGGTAGCTAACAGAATATAAAAAAAAAGTTAAATGAATGAGAACAAAAAAAAATGTAGAAAAATTGTTTAAAAAACGTTTAAAAAAAATGTAAAATATTTTAAAGAAAAAAACAACAACACACATCCTGTTTCCTATTGGCCGGCACCTGCCAGAGTCTTCTAGTAGGTCCCGGACAATAAATAACAACTGGGTGGAGCCGGCTGTGATGTCACGGCCGACTCCGCCCAGTTATTGTTTAATGACAGATCAGCATCCCCTGGTCATTTGGGGACGCTGATCTGTTATTACAACTGGGTGGAGCCAGCCGTGAAATCACGGCTGGCTCCGCCCAGCTGTGATCTGCGTGGAGATCAGTCGGCTTCAGCTGGCCTTTCTCCCTGCTTCAGCTGTGAATACGACTCAGCCAAGCTGAAGCCTATGGGTTTCGGCTTGGCTGAGCCGCTCGGCTGCTGTACGGGCTGTAGTGAATATTGTGTATAGCCCGTACAGCAGCCCTTTGGCTGTGGATGGGGCTTGTATATGGGTGGAGCACAAGGGGGCCCCATAATATTGTATTGCTGGGGGGCCCCATGTGTTGTCAGTCTGCCCCTGGTCTCGAAACATGTAAATGGAGTTCATTCATTCCAGGATGCAAACTGGGCCCCCCCAGCTGTGCTAACCATTCTAGACAAGAGTTTAACACCTGGTGTACTCAGTGTCATTTACAGCCTTTTTTACCTGCATGTTATCCCTCCTTTTGCCAGCTTTGCAGAAGTGGGAGTCGTTTCATGTATATGATGACCTGACATTCAAGTGGAGGTTGGATTGCCTGGGTACATGCTCTTTGTAAGTACAGAGATGCAAGTTTTGTCGATTACAGGTTTTTTTATTTGCACTATACTGGGTGTGAGTTGTTAGTGCTGGAGTGCAGATCTCACTGGTGACATGAATACTGGGGTGTGAGTTGTTAGTTTTGGAGTGCAGATCTCACTGGTGACATTGGGGTGTGAATTGTTAGTTTTGGAATGCAGATCTCACTGGTGACATGAATACTGGGGTGTGAGTTGTTAGTTTTGGAGTGCAGATCTCACTGGTGACATTAATACTGGGGTGTGAATTGTTAGTTTTGGAATGCAGGTCTCACTGGTGACATGAATACTGGGGTGTGAATTGTTAGTTTTGGAGTGCAGATCTCACTGGTGACATTAATACTGGGGTGTGAATTGTTAGTTTTGGAATGCAGGTCTCACTGGTGACATGAATACTGGGGTGTGAGTTGTTAGTTTTGGAATGCAGATCTCACTGGTGACAGTAATACTGGGGTGTGAGTTGTTAGTGCTGGTGTCATGGATACTGGGACTGCAGTGTGTGCTGGAATGGAGAACCTACTAAGGGCATAGATACTGAGAAGTCATTTATGTGTGCCTGGGGCAATTATCCTCAGTGCTATGAATACCAGATAGTTAGTTGCATGTGATGGGGCATGTAGGTAGGTGCAGTATGGCCAACGGCCACTAGATGCCCCCATGGGGCCCTGGAGATAGATGCAGCTCTGGCCTGGGAAGACTCTGTGTCTCAGGAGAGTTGATTTATAGGGGGCGCCCGAGAGGGGAAGGAGTTCAGTTCAGAGGAGTACAGGAGAAGTCTAAGACTGTCTGCAGAGTCTCTGGAGAGAGACTGTTTCTTGAATATAGGCTGGTCCATGGGAAGGACAGGACCAGGCCTAGGACTATGTAGAGCTACAAAGATTCCCTAGTTTCCCCACAGGGGGAAACCCACCGTGCTAGGACTGACAATGGATGGGATTCCGGAAAATAGTGAAGTGCTAGAAGACTGACGATATTTGCCAGTGGGCCTATGGCCGAAGTAAGTCGTGACTCTGGGCTGCACCTGGGCTGATGCTCGGCTGCTGTACGGGCTGTAGTGAATATTGTGTATAGCCCGTACAGCAGCCCTTTGGCTGTGGATGGGGCTTGTATATGGGTGGAGCACAAGGGGGCCCCATAATATTGTATTGCTGGGGGGCCCCATGTGTTGTCAGTCTGCCCCTGGTCTCGAAACATGTAAATGGAGTTCATTCATTCCAGGATGCAAACTGGGCCCCCCCAGCTGTGCTAACCATTCTAGACAAGAGTTTAACACCTGGTGTACTCAGTGTCATTTACAGCCTTTTTTACCTGCATGTTATCCCTCCTTTTGCCAGCTTTGCAGAAGTGGGAGTCGTTTCATGTATATGATGACCTGACATTCAAGTGGAGGTTGGATTGCCTGGGTACATGCTCTTTGTAAGTACAGAGATGCAAGTTTTGTCGATTACAGGTTTTTTTATTTGCACTATACTGGGTGTGAGTTGTTAGTGCTGGAGTGCAGATCTCACTGGTGACATGAATACTGGGGTGTGAGTTGTTAGTTTTGGAGTGCAGATCTCACTGGTGACATTGGGGTGTGAATTGTTAGTTTTGGAATGCAGATCTCACTGGTGACATGAATACTGGGGTGTGAGTTGTTAGTTTTGGAGTGCAGATCTCACTGGTGACATTAATACTGGGGTGTGAATTGTTAGTTTTGGAATGCAGGTCTCACTGGTGACATGAATACTGGGGTGTGAATTGTTAGTTTTGGAGTGCAGATCTCACTGGTGACATTAATACTGGGGTGTGAATTGTTAGTTTTGGAATGCAGGTCTCACTGGTGACATGAATACTGGGGTGTGAGTTGTTAGTTTTGGAATGCAGATCTCACTGGTGACAGTAATACTGGGGTGTGAGTTGTTAGTGCTGGTGTCATGGATACTGGGACTGCAGTGTGTGCTGGAATGGAGAACCTACTAAGGGCATAGATACTGAGAAGTCATTTATGTGTGCCTGGGGCAATTATCCTCAGTGCTATGAATACCAGATAGTTAGTTGCATGTGATGGGGCATGTAGGTAGGTGCAGTATGGCCAACGGCCACTAGATGCCCCCATGGGGCCCTGGAGATAGATGCAGCTCTGGCCTGGGAAGACTCTGTGTCTCAGGAGAGTTGATTTATAGGGGGCGCCCGAGAGGGGAAGGAGTTCAGTTCAGAGGAGTACAGGAGAAGTCTAAGACTGTCTGCAGAGTCTCTGGAGAGAGACTGTTTCTTGAATATAGGCTGGTCCATGGGAAGGACAGGACCAGGCCTAGGACTATGTAGAGCTACAAAGATTCCCTAGTTTCCCCACAGGGGGAAACCCACCATGCTAGGACTGACAATGGATGGGATTCCGGAAAATAGTGAAGTGCTAGAAGACTGACGATATTTGCCAGTGGGCCTATGGCCAAAGTAAGTCGTGACTCTGGGCTGCACCTGGGCTGATGTACCTCTCTCTCTCTAAATTGTATCACCATACAAGTAACAAGAATTGTGCCGTCATCCCACTCGGGGGTGGCTGAAACGTATACTTTGTTCTGTTTCTACCTTCAAGTAAAATCAACAAAAAGACATCTGTGTGGACTGGTTCTTCTCCCTCCAACCTCTGAGAAGGTGGGGTTCTACAGGAGTGTGATGTTTGACTGTATCGTGGCTGTAACCATCTGAGGAGGGTAGGTGCGCAATGGGGCTATGCCTGACACAGGGTGCCGTTCATGGTGGCCTTTCTCCCTAAGGGGGAGGAAGCGCCGAAGACCGCAGAGGCGGTTAAAGCCATGAGGACCTGTGTACGCAGTACTACACGGTGGGAGTGTTTGCACGAGGCCAAGGCCGTGGCCCCTGACCGTGGGGTGTCTGGTTTCGAGTTGCATGCAAGGGGTTACCCAGCCAACCCAAAGGGAACACACACGCAACACCCCAAGAGTGAACCCCGCCTACAGGCAGATCTCACTGGTCTTTCCTTCTGTACTTTGCTGTACTGTACTTTGCTTCCTGTGTGCATTTCTAGGAGCTACAGTTCAGCTTTTCAACCTAATCGCAGTGTAGGTACACTTTAACATTTGATTAGATGGCTTTTGGGGCCAAAGAAATTGTTGAGTATATAGCACTGACATACTGTATATGATAGCTTAAAGGACTTTGCATTGAACCTGAAAGGATACATCCATAAGATTCACCATACTGCGGCACGACTCCAAGCTAAATCCTTTAGTGCGAAGGTCTTTATCTGCATTGGGAAAAAACAGATTACAATCAATATTCATCTGTTACTGTGCCAAGATTAAAATAAAACAGTCAAACTCTATTTACATTTCCAGCAAGCACTGTACTTTACAGTCCCATTTACTGCAGTGTGTCCTTCTTTCCCAAGTATTGTAAAAAATTCCTTAAAAAGGAAACCTGATACTTCATTATTTGGTAGATGATAGAGAGTTAAACGACCTTATAATTTATTTTGTGCTCTTTGGGACTCTATTGGTAAGATGTCAGTTTTTGGGTTTCTGGGTCTGCACACCTGCCAATATGAGGGGGTCCCATTCTTAGGCTGCAGTAATGAATATGTTGGCAGGCACGTTAACTCAATATGCAAAAACGCAAGTTGGTGCACCATTGTATCATTTATACTTGATGGCACTTCAACACACCTTGCCAAAGGGCATGGGTTGTAGCATTCAAATGAATGGGTTGCCTTGGCACAACTCATGTTCACATAACATAATGTGCATTAGTGTACATGTGTTACTGCACTGCAGCTGTGTCATTCCAGCCTAATTGTTGGATTTTATTATTTATCTTCAATAATGGAGAATGCAGCAAGAAGCACGAAACACCCAAAGGTGGAAAAAATACCCGGAACTCGCAGGTGACAGGAACAGTGTCAGGAATTCTCCCACGGAGATTTTACTGTTGTAGTATCCAAGACATAAGAAGTTAATGCAGACTTAGTCCACCAGGCACTTTGTGTATAACTAATAACTAAAGTACTTTCTCTTCTGCTCTTGTGTCTAAGGCCTCATTCACACACAACGCAAGCAAAATTGTATATTGCTTATATACGCGTCTATGCGCGTATGTACGAGCGTATATGCGAGTGTCTATGCGCGTATATACGAGCGTATATGCGTGCACTATATGCAATCCCAGAATGCATCACTCGTAATGGAATTTTAATGTGCTGTACGCATGTACACGCGTATATACGCGTATGTGCGCGTAAATACGCTGCAAGGATGCATCTCTGTTCCATTCTGGTTTTGCGCATATATACGCTACGCAAATATACGGCTCCATACGCGGCCATATGGAGCCATTTATTTGCATATGTTTGCATATTTCATTACATATGGAGCCATTTATTTGCATATGTTGCATATGGTACAATACGCACGTACGCGCTTATATGCGCGGCAGTGTGGTTGAGGCCTAACACTAGTTAAATTAACTGGAAGTGCGATTTCCCCTCACAACCTATACTGTGTGACACCCTTGACAAGAAGTGATGAGAAATCTCCAACACTCCGGACACAGACAGCCAAACATTTTTTTACAGAGACTCTAATCCTTCCTCATATCCAAAAATATGGGGAAGATCTGTGTTGTATTTGGCAGTGTATCCCAAACCACGGTACAAATCTACACCAACTACTTTAAAGTAAACATGCAAATGTACTTTTACATGTTACTAGGAGTCATGGGGGGTGATTTACTAACCTAAACACACGCACGCACCAGGTGCATTGTTACACAGCAAAACGTATTTATCAACCAAACACGAGCAACGTGTCACATTTTCACGCCGTTATGGGGCGTTTTTATGTATTTACGCACGTGCGCGTCATGTAGCATGCGCCATAGGCTACACCCCGCTCTAATAGCGGCATGCAAGTTTCTAAAAGCATATTTCCGCTAATGCCATATATGGAAAAATCATGCACATGATGCATATATAATGCTGCTTCACAGTTTAGACAAAAATGGTTCGCTCATGCATTTACATTCCTGCATTCATCAACGCAAGCAACACAACGTAGAGCTAATTTACACAACATCACCTTGCAATTCATGCAGGGCTTTGCACAACACACTTGCTGGGTGTGTACACACTACAAAGGTATCTAGATTCCACCAATAGATCATGCTGGGAGGGAACACAATACAGAGGTGTATACTTGTTCGTGGCGTGTTTATAAGGTTAGTAAATCAACCCCATGGTCTCACAAAAGGTGCTGAGATGCCACCACATTAACTCTCAACTAGCATAAAAACCTAAACTCCCACTTCCCTTTTCTATCAAGCAGAGAACTTGGGACCGGCACTATGCAAGCATGCACTTTGTAACCACTTGAGAATGGGTAAAAAAATCATCACTGCAATTAAGACAAAATGTACATTCCAAGGTAATATAAAGATCAAAATATGGAATGCAGAGAACTCAAAAAGGTCAGGAGCAACAAGTCTCCATACCCTTTATGGATGGCATGGAACCTCATGGTGGTTCTGAAAGGGCCAAAAATAAAAACTGTATTGCAGTCAAGCTGGTTAGACTTCAGGGATAGACAGGGTGTTAAGGTGCCCATACACTGTATGATTATCGTACGAGAATCGAGGGAAATCCCGCGATCGTGCGATAATCGCAAAGTGTATGGAAGGCGTGCGACTGTTTCTACTGTACGGTCGCACGTCTTCTGTCGAGCAAGCAGGTTGGAAAGCCCGCCGAGAATCGTACGATTCTCGGCGGGTTAGTGGCCTGCTTGTTCGACAACTGCCGAACGGGCCGGTGTGCGCACGTGCACACTGCCGTTCAGCATTGCAGTCATCGGTCGCAAGTACGATCTGCCTATCCAAGATGAGCAGATCGTACGTTTTTTTAATTACTTTACAACCCTCGCAAGACAAGAGTCTTGCGAGGGTTGTAAAGTGTATGGCCACCTTTACTGAGATGTTTATTTACCTAATGTTAGGCTTTGTGCGGAAATTCTGTGCTGATACTTACGTTTGGATATAATTTTATTTAATATGGCCTGTAGCTCCTGAACGCTAACCTCCATGTCCTGTGTAATAAAAACAGAGGTGTCAATGGGAGGCAACAAATACATGCACATAGCTGTCTATACAGAGGAGGGTTTGACTATGAGGGGCGCAGAGGTTATCCCAACCACAATACAATGATTTGGTGCTATCCTATTGGGGCTTTCAGTGTTCATGCCAGTGCACGAATGCTAAATGCATATATAGAAAGCTTGTGGCTTATAGCCCTTGTGTGATAGCAATAAAGTTAAGTGATAAAAAAAGTCAAAAATAATAAAATAAATACCAATTTAAAAAAATTTAACCACTTGAAGACCAGGGTGTTAAACCCCTTTCCTCGCCAGGCCATTTTTCAGTATTTAGCGCTGCGGTACTTTGACTGACATTTATTCCGTCATGCAACGCTGTACTGAAAAGAATGTTATACCATTTTCTGGGGACAAATAGAGCTTTCTTTGGTGGTATATATACCGCAACAAAAACATACTGCTTAGTAATATATATTCTTATTGTGTACATACCGCACCAGCAAGTTGTTTGAAAAGGTTTTTAAATCCTTGATCAAGGTCTGCTTCGGTTACAGCTCCCTGGAAATACATACAAAAACCAAAGTATTAAAAAGGTATAAAGTTTGCACATGTAATTCTAACACATTAAATGATCCTGGCACAAGAAAAAAAGCAAAATGGTGGAACATCCAAGGACATTTCAGTATGAATTTCCCATCAGTGTTTAATTCCACTAATGTATCATTCACTGGGCAGCCCTGCATTTGTATAAATGTTCCAAAATCTATGGTGTAGAATGCCTACAACCTGGTGGATATGTGTTGAAATTGCAGCCCTAGAAATAACTGGCAGCTTGGAATTTGAGGATGTACAGTCTGCTTTTCCAGTTGCAGGTGTGGCACATATTTATTAAGACCAATCATTTCCTCCTATTGTTACATAGTCGGGTTGAAAAAAGACACATGTCCATCAAATACAACCAACAGAAAAATGAAAAAACAAAAAACCTGCATCCATAGGACCGTAAGCCCACAGTTGATCCAGAGGAGGCAAAACAATCTTATAAAGCATTGTTCAATTTGCAAGTTCTTTCCTGATCCCCTAAGGCAGGGGTGGGCATACTCCGGCACTCCAGTTGCTGAGGAACTACAAATCCCACCAGGCAATTGAAAGATTCTCATAGCCACAGACATGACTCCCAGAGACAGATGCATCATGGGATTCGTAGTTTCACCACAGCTGGAGGGCCAGAGTTTATCCACCCCTGCCCTAAGGCAATCAGATATTCCTGGATCAACTGGCAGCCAATGCATTTTTTTAATGCATTTAGAAACACATACAGCTTTTGTGAAATAGTCTATAGCAGCGGTTCTCAACCTGTGGGTCATGACCCAAAAGTGGGTCGCAACTCACTGTTGAGGGGGTTGCAGGATCCACTTCTGCTGCGCTAGGTGAGAGGCTCCTCAGTCTCCTCCTAGCGCAGCAGTGTCAGTCAGTGGGAGGACAGCAGAGGCTGTGAATATAAAAGTGCCGCTGTACACACTCCCTGGCCGCTGCAGCGACATCTAGTGGCTGGGGAGTGTGTACAGCAGGGCTTTTCTATTCACAGCCGCTGCTGTCTTCCTGCCTCCCATACAATGTGAGCTCTGCTGGAGTCGGGCGTCTAAGCAGTGCTGGGGCTGAGAAGGCTTCATGGAGACAGAGCGGGCAAGCAGGTAGCAGGGGCTGGGGAGGGCTTGTATTCTTGTGAGTGTGCTTTTATTTTTAGTCCCAAGTCCAGTGCCTTACTAATTCCAGCGCTCCGTTGGGGGTCACCACAACTTGGCAAATGTATCCCGGCCCTAGAAAGGTTGAGAACCACTGGTCTATAGGAGCTGGCTAGCACTAGCTCCTGAGGAAGAATATTCCACATTTTTACAGTTCTTACTGTAGAGAAGCCTTTCCTTAGGTGAAGGTTAAACCTTTTTTCCTCTAGACGCAAGGAGTGTCCCCTTGTCACTTAGGGTAGCAGCTTATTAGTACTGGAGATCTACACATTTTATTTAAAACTAAATTATACAGTTACTTTCAAGTGATGAAGACACACAATAAAAAGAACACTATAGCTATCTATATTTGTGCATAAAGCAAAAAGACTGCATAGTAATGTGATGCTTTCTCTTTAGCTACTAACCTCTTCAGGTAAGACAGCAGTTATTGGATCATCCATTTCACTGAAAGAAAAAAACAAAATATAATCTCTACTTCTGCTCCATATTAGATGTATATTTCTTAAACCTCTTTTTCAACTTTTCATATAAACAAAGTATATATTTTAGTATGTTTCAATTTTCTAAATTTACTTTTCTAAAGAGTGTGACTGGCTAATATTACAAAAGTTTGGTTAAGCCCCTCCTCCACACCCTCCCAGTTACCTCTGCCTATCAGATTGTATGATGTTCAGCTAAAGTCAGAAAAGTGTCTGGATGATACTGAAGGAAAGGCACCACCACTTGCCAATTTTCACAAGAGTACTATGTGGGATCCTAATAGTTAAGGTAAACAATGGATATCATGAGTATTAAAGAACGCATACTTCCATTGTTGCATCAGCAGAATAATTATTTTGGTGGGTAATGGACACAACAGTCTTTATTATCAATGTTTGCTACATTGTGTGAACCATGTATACATAGCAGGTAATGAAATCCTGGGAGGTTCTGGTTCATAATCTGTACCAGGATCCAGATGACACTAACTATATCCCTGCTGAAAGCAGTATCAAGCTAACAGATACACTATATTACCAAAAGTATTGGAACACCTATCTTTACACGCACATGAACTTTAATGGCATCCCAGTCTTAGGCCGTAGGGTTCAATATTGAGTTGGCCCACCCTTTGCAGCTATAACAGCTTCAACTCTTCTAAGAAGGCGTCCGCAAGGTTTAGGAGTGTGTCTATGGGAATGTTTGACCATTCTTCCAGAAGCACATTTATGAGGTCAGGTACTGATATGGGATGAGAAGCCCTGGCTCGCAGTCTCCGCTCTAATTCATCCCAAAGGTGTTCTATCGGGTTGAGGTCAGGACTCTGTGCAGGCTAGTCAAGTTCTTCCATCCCAAACTCACTCATCCATGTCTTTATGGACCTAGCTTTGTGCACTGGTGCGCAGTCATGTTGAAACAGGAAGGGGCCATCCCCGAACTGTTCCCACAAAGTTGGGAGCATGAAATTGTCCAAAATGTCTTGGTATGCTGATGCCTTAAGAGTTCCCTTCACTGGAACGGAGGGACCAAGCCCAACCGCTGACAAACAACCCCACACCATAATCCCCCCTCCACCAAACTTTACACTTGGCACAATGCAGTCAGGCAAGTACCGTTCTCCTGGCAACCGCCAAACGAAGACACGTCCATTGGATTGCCAGACAGAGAAGCTTAATTCGTCCCTCCGGAGCATACATCTCCACTTCCCTAGAGTCCAGTGGCGGCTTGCTTTACACCACTGCATCCGATGCTTTGCATTGCACTTGGTGATGTAAGGCTTGGATGCAGCTGCTCGGCCATGGAAACCCATTCCATGAAGCTCTCTACGCACTGTTGTTGTGCCAATCTGAAGGCCACACGAAGTTTAGAGGTCTGTAGGTATTGACTCTGCAGACAGTTGGCGTCTTCTGTGTACTGTGCACTTCAGCATGTGCTGACCCCGCTCTGTCATTTTATGTGGCCTACCACTTCCTGGCTGGGTTGCTGTTGTTCCCAGTTGCTTCCACTTTGTTATAATACCACTAACAGTTGACCGTGGAATATTTAGTAGCAAGGAAATTTCACGGAACACCTGAATCCAATGATTTGGAGGCGTGTCCCAATACGTTTGGTAATATAGTGTATATTCACAGAGAAACGTCATACTGACACTTGTAGTCTTGTTGTAATACAATCTCTGGTGATCGGTAGCATATTTATTGTCTCTGATTTCCAGGAACAGTCCCTGCTAATTTCGGTCCTTCCAAATGCCCCAGTTATGAACATAGATCACAACTTCACAATAAAATAAGAATGATACATCTTTGAACTGTCAATCTGCAGTATGATTCCTTTTAAGCCAGTATTAATATTTAAGTTAATAAAATATTTTTTTGTTTGAGATGCACTTTACTACTGAAATTACACGGCATTGACCCTACGTCTTAACTCTTCGATGCTGCTGCATACTGAATGGGATCAGCCTGAAGGCTAATGTGTATATTTATGCCAATGTCTCCTATTGCATCGTGTCTGACAGCCCCTATGTTGTCTTGATCTCTTCCTGGTCTCCTTATTTTTTCTTTTCGGTTCATTGTATTATTGTACCAAAATGCTTAATAAAACCTTATTATTTAAAAAAAAAAAAGTTAATAAAATATTTTGAGTCAAGTACAGCCACCTTGGTGGGACTGTACCATGTTCTGAGACATTACTCTGATGAACAGATTTTCTAAATCAAAACCCTAAATGGATAAAATTTAGTTTTCTAAAGCACCGTGCATCATATACAACTGCCATGCTTTTACTTTCATTAGTTTAGTCTTCTTTTACATCTCAGTACTGCTGATCTCCTTCAGCATTGTTTAGCCACTTCCTGTCTATGTGTACTTGCTCCAGCATCAGCTACTTATCATTTCTCTGGACTGACTTCCTAATGACCTAGTGGCCTAACAGTGGACCAGGCCTCTGCTTGCAGTCTCCATTAGAGGTGCAGACAGTTGTCACCTCAAAACAAAAAGAGCCAGAACAGGGACCTTTATGTCAGGATCACCGGGTTTTCTTTTAATGAAAGCTGCAGAGTTAAAGGCTTTGAATCACATTGAAGCGGTAAAGCTTATAAGAGTTTTAAGTCATTGGGTTGAGACCTATTTTTAAGCTGTAGCTTAATTCCCCACTTCGCTGCAAGAAACCTAATATAAACCCAGTATTTCTGGCCATAGGGGGGGAACATATGACACGTCCCCACAGCTCACCATTCAGCGCCTAGTGCCTAAGCAGCCAATTGCCAGGCTCAATTACTGGAATGTGCAGGTGGGGGATGATGGTTAGCCTCAAGAAAGTACTGACATTCAGAAAGCTGACATCTGCCTAGGAATTTTACAAGTAGACTGGGGCAGCACGGAGACCGCTAAAGGTAACAGAGGCACCTTTATAGCACTTACTATTAAGCCTGTGTATTAGACCTCTATTCCTTACAGGTTCAGTTATTGCAGCCCTCAGTCACAAATTGGTGTTGCTCGTAAATTCAAAAAGGTTGGGGTTTTTTTAAATAACGGTTTAACCCCCCTTTCAAAATTATATAACTCTAATTAAATTTAATTCAGTTATTAATTATTTAAATTTAATTAACTCCTTTATTTAGTTGAGGTTTTTTTTTTGTAAACTTTTACAATTTGTATTTTAGTGTCTTTATAAATGGCTCAAATCACAGAATAAAATAAAAAAATGGATAAATTAAAAGCTACCTCAGTTCCCCAATAAAATAACACATTTGGTAACCATAATGTGAATAAAAACCTGGCCATATTCCCTCATTATTTATGACCAAGTCTCACTGGTATAAAAACATTGCTCTTGATCGTGATCTTTAGTTGCCATTGTCACTTACACAGTCCCATGTCGGTTTTCTGAAAAGACTCTCAGGACAAAATCTCCCTCAACATTGGCTTCAAAGGTGGAAGGCACTACTATGTATTCCCCGGGGGGAAGCTTGTGCCGGGTGCTGACTTCTCGTAGGTTAATGAACTGCTCGGAACGTGCGCGGGATGCGTTTGCTAGGAAGAAGTCACGCTTGAGATGCACAGCTGACTGTCCCAAGAACTAATGAAGCAGGGGATATATCATGTTACTTTGAGGTTGGCAAAGAAGGACAGTTAGAATAAAATAAAAATGTATATATAATTCAGCAAAAGCTTAGGTTGATTGACATAAGGATTTCTTTCACAGGGGTAACTATACAAAAAAATGCAATAAAAGAATATAAAGTATTTAAACATAACTGAATAAGAGCAGTGATTAGAAATAGTTACAAACAGGCAAAGTATAAAGAGAAAAGGAAATGGACATTTAAGAAGATGATATTTTAAGTAGAACTTCAGGTAAAAACGATTTAGTTTTGGATAGTAGAGATAGGTCAAGACCTGTGTTGTTTTTTTTTGGTGCAGTCAATGTCCCATTTGAGACGATTTCTCCTCCCTTCTTGTGCCAGTGACCCCTGACACTGATACAGGAACTGAAGGACACACTCCCAAGTAGGGACATGGACAGCAATGTACTGTATAGATACCTACTAAAAGATAGTTTTTATTGCCCTCGGTGTCCCTATTGGAGAGGTTGCGACTCACTTATGATCTCAGTGACCACAATCAAGTGGAAGTGGAAGTGGGGGAAAATCTTTTCCAGTGTGGATAAAAAACATATATGTTTCTGGGCTGCCTATCTAAACAAAATGATTCTAAATAAACTGCTACAGTGAATCAGTGTGAAAAAAAAACCTACAACAAAGATTAAAAACTGCAGCACTACAATAGAATCTGCTCTACTATAATGAAATAAAACATAAACAATATTGTTCAAACCACACTAATGAAAAAGGGCAAAACAATAAGTGGAATAAAGGTCCATAGAGTCAACAAGATTATTCTGTGACTTTTCTTCCCATCAATTACCAATCGGTCCTCCAACATGCTTTACTTTACTCCACTTTTGAGGATGCAGTGCTTTTCTCTTTACCAGAGTAGGACTTATCATGTAATAAAAGAGATAGACTCTCAGTTTTTACTCAGTTTTAGAAAACAGCTACAAAACGTGACTTAAAAAAATATGAAGATTTGTTTTCCACAACAAAAGTGGAGTTTTACTTTGAAAACATTTATTTCAACAGACACCTCACTTCCTGTCCCTCTGACAGCCTATGACAACAGGACAAGAAATAAGGGGGTCAGTCGTCACCGATAAATCATGGGCAGCGGTTCTATGCTTTCCCCACTCTGTACAAAACTAAAAAAGTAGTAACTGAGAAGGGTTTAGTAACCATGTAAATGAAGGAAAGTGAGAGTAGCCAGGACAGTAGCAGACCAGCGATATTAACAGAACAATGGACACATCAATTGAATTAGATGCTCAGTTGACCCAATACAAATACAACTTATCTTCTATATCAGCTGCATGTACATAGGAAGTATAGCATACCTCTCTGGGGACCTGTGGAGAAAAAAAAAGATATGCAAATTATGAATATGCTGCATTATCTGCTATGTATTGTTTAGTCCTAGAAAAGTCCTAAAGAGGCCCATTCTGAGATATCACTCCACTGGCAAAATATTGGGGGGAATTTTTCAACACTGGAGCACAGAATCTGGAGCACTCGCCTATAGTAACCAATCAGCTTCTCTCTCCAGTTGGTTTACTTATCACTCGCCTGCACTGCATTTCCACTCGCCAAATGCGAGCAGGTGAGTGGAAATTTTGAGTCCTGGGCAACTGCTCCAGATTTTGTCTGCTCCAATTTTGATAAATTCTCCTCAATGAGTCAGTCTCTCAATTTAGGCAACCCCATCATTTCTAATTCTTTTTTAAAGCTGAAGTGTGATATACACATATAATACCTTTCATGGTCCCCTCCCTCCCCTCCTCTGATCTGCATGCAATTAAAATGTGTCAATCAAATAATTTTGATTTCAAGAAATTCCTGTTTTGAGACTCACTGATGGGTCTGTCTGCCGCTCTTTGGCAGGAGGGGCAGAGGCTCCTGTAAACATCATAGTACCCTGGCCTTGCATCCTCTTCCAAAACATTATATGAAAGAACACATCCCCGGGATCCATTTAGATGTGCCTACTTCTCTCTGCTGACCACTTGGTGCTGCAGACTTTAGCTGTGCAGTCTGTTGCTTGAGCATACATATGTAAAGGGATACCAGGAATGTGTTCTTTTACACAACACCTGGGAACAAAATGATTGATGGCAGAGAAAATGCCGGCTACAGCAGCTTCAAAGGGTTATATTGTGAAGATACAAGTTTGCAGGGTATACACAGGAATCAGTTTTGGCAGAGGAGATTTGCTACAAGTGTGGAAAAAAAAGGTGAGGTGGGAGTTCAGCTTTAAAAGAAACTTGTACTGAGAGAAATATGTAGGCTGCCATTACTGCCTCCTTCTGAGAATGCTAGATGCCTGGCTATCTGTGGCCGTGATACAATTTGAGTCACAGACCAGAAAAAGCATGATGTACATGAAATCAGAACTCCTAAACTGCATATATGTTGCAGATCAATGACTAGGTATGGAAGCCATTCGTGCATAACAGCAGACAGGCAACCAAACATATTGCTCAGGAGGCCCGAGATGGCAGTGAATGCGAGTCTTTCAATTCAAGAAGGTTTTTGCTACTTTTATTACTTTCATTAGCAACAACTGCTCTGAACATACTGTATGGTCTGAAGGTTTACAGTATTTTAAAACGTTCAAACCTGTATTGTATCGGTTATGTTCTCGTGTATGATTTTATTAGTGTATTTATCTCACTTTTTACAAATATGCCCCACCGAGTGTCCTAAGTACAACCAAACAAGTCAGCTACCCACCTCATAGACAGCAAAACCGATCGTCTCCATGTCCTTCCCAAATCGTCTCTCTTTTCTTCGGTTTTTCTGCATAAGGGCAATGAGAAAAGTGCAGCCTTTTTCATTGCTATAATCATCTTCTTCATCCTCATGTTCCAGCTTCACTTTAAACTGTGGGTTAATCCAGAACGTAGCTATGAAGGAGAAGAAGCATGTTAAACAGAAGGAAGACATTTAGCTAGACAGTCATTTCAGGTGAGTGGCTACACAGTACAAATACTGTACCAGCTCCACTGCTACTTACTTAACAGCTTGGCCACATTTTCCTAGATATTGTGACCACCGTGACATCATGTGATCTGATGATTTTTAAGGGGGATTTAGGTATCATACTGTTTCTAAGCATTTTTCTAAGTACCATAAAAATAACCTAGTGGTTTACTTTTTATGGGGTGTGGAAAAGGTAGTGAAACAGTGTAGAGGGACTAATCTAAAGATGCAATTATCAAAGCAGGAGATCAAATGAATATATACGACAGATTTTGTCTCCAGGGGGATTGAATGTTGAGTTGGACATTCCTTATTTTATTAGTAATGCTTAGAGGGGGTTGTCAGGGTGTATACATACATGTAGTTTGCAGCTAAGGATTATTTGGGGTATTATTTAGGTATTAATTATTTTTAAGGTTTATACAAATGTTGGTTATTATTCTCTTATTATTGTTGTTTATTGTTGTTAATTTTTATAATCTTTTGCTTTATTATTTGCGTTTTTCTTTGTTCTTTGATGTATAGGCAGGCTAGGTAGTATCTACACAGTAGAAATAATCCAGTCATACATCCCTTGTCATGGCATCTTAACCCCTTCATGACTGAGGCCTTTTTTTCATTTTTTGTACCCATGTTATATTCCACATTTTAGGCCTGAAAATTACTTAAAACCCCGCAACATTATATATTTTCTTGAAAAATTCTGTTCAATAAAAAAGATTGAATTAAAAAAACTCATTTATTCAGACTTGCACAGCTCAACTTAATTCAGTCCCACCCTTGGTTTACCCCACTATTGCGTTTTGCCCTATCCAACTCTACAACTAAGCCCTGGATAGGGTGAAACACGTTATGGTGGAGACCAAGGGGGGTACTGAGCCGAGCTGTGTAAGTCCGAATAAATGAGTTTTTTAGCATGACAAGCGGTTTGCGGCTGGATTCTTTCTACTGTAAAGGTACGTACATTTAAGCGTGGATGAGTTCGGCCTGCAGGCACCCGTTTCTCTTCCCTATTGGGTGGCCATGAAGGAGTGGCGTTGTAACTAGTGATGGGCTCGGGCGTGTTCGCAGCTCCACGTGCCGAGCCCGCCAGGAAGCTGACAGCGCGCAGCACCAATCACAGGTACTGAGACATGTTCCCGGTCCGCAGCTGCAGAGATCGGGAAATGTCTCAGTACCTGTGATTTGGGCTGCGCACTGTCAGCTTCCTGGTGGGCTCGGCACATGGAGCTGCGAACACGCCTGAGCTCATCACTAGTTGTAACATGCTGAGGCTTGGTATTATTTACATACTAGAGCTCTGGTTTTTCCTACAAAGCATACTATTTGTTAAATGTTTATATGTTTGTATTTGACTTTAGTTACCCATCAGTGTGAGAGCATTTAGATGCACACACACATCAAGCTTCGATCCTGCTGAAGTCCAGAGTGTGGAGCATTCTATGAGAGCATGCACACGCTGTTTGTAAAACGTGGCAAGATTGAGGGGATAATATGTCTTTGTAGTTATATACTATAGCCCAAATACCGTGTGCACCAGGCCTACAGTGCACAAACTGGGAGCTGTATTCTTTATTCACAAACATTATTACAACAATTATGTGGATCCTATTTGTATTACACGTTGCTGATGGGTGAGATGTGCCCATTGATGGAAATTAGACTATTAAGTAGGGATGCACCGATACCAAGTACTATACTCGGTACAACTACAAGTACAGATACTTTTCCAGCTTCAAGACTAGACTAGAGAAAAATTCAAAAGTTAGGAGGCAGCTGTCATGTGTAAGGAGCACAAGGAGCTCCGGGGATTTGTGCATCCCTGTTTTAATGTATGATTTTGTTTTTAAAAATATAAATCAAGGGATGCACCGATACCATTTTTACAAGTACTGATACCCTGCCCAAGTACTTACAAGTACAAGTACTGATACATTTTTGTTTATTGTCATGTGACAGTTTTTCTAAAAACAATATCGACTAATGATTTCAGGACAGTGGTGGAGCGCCAGAGCCAGGTCCCAGCTGCAACCGCTGCAACCCTGGTAGTTTTCATGAAAATGCCAAGTATCGGCACTGATACTCAAAAAGTATCTGTGCATCCCTACTATTAAGGTAAATTCATATGTTCTCTCAAGCACTTTTTCTTATTTTTGCATATTAGGATCCTACATTAAGAGTGAGTTAATTTTTAAAAGGCAAGTGGAGCCCACGAAACAGTTCACAGTTTTGGGTGAAGCGAAAGCACACTTGATGTTAAAAAAGGAGACACTCCCCTGTGTATGTATGTATGTTTGTTTGTGGAAAATCCTCAATAAACACTTATTGAACTAAAAAAAGGAAACACTCTTTGATGTTGTTTTGGGACACTATGAGTATAAGTCCCTGTTCATTGCGAGGTTAAACTGTTTCTATTGTACTGAGGTTAGACTTCCTTTATTTAACTGGTTATGCAGTTTCTACCTGCCAAGTGTTCCGCCTGAGCTGGCCTGGACAAAGAAATTTAAATGCTCCAATCTGGTTATACAGGAACTGGGACATTAAAGCTAGCTACTGCCAGAGACCCTGATCAAACTTAAATTAAAACTCTCACACAAATAAAAAGTGACATGTATGATGCAGGATGCAGTCTGTCAATAGCATTAACAGAGCAGTTTTTGATTTTTCCAGTCCCCCCACCCCCTCATGTAACATTTTATTACCTGTAGATCCAACCGGTCGATCTATTTCCTGAAAACAGACCAAGCTGCCCAGCAAAAGTGGTAGATGCAGGTGTTAGGAGAACCCATATAAAACTGGTGAGGGTGCTTAAAGGCTTAAACCTTTTCTTCTAACTGCTTAAATTGTGTTAGCTATAGTTGGGGCTATAATTTGCTTAACGTTTGTTTGACTTCTGTCCATCTAAGTCTACCCTGGCCACAGTGTGACAACACTGCTGTGTAATGGTTTTGAAGAATAAACAGCATGGTCATCCAGTTAAAGGATGCGAAAAATAACCAACCTACTTGCAGAGACAACTGATATTAGAATTATGTTACATGGGCAACTAAAAAAAAACAAACCAAAAACTGATGCAAGTGACTGATGCATGACATTTTGTTATTTTGCTCAGTTACAATTTTAGTAATCTTTCATCGAGTGGCTAGATAAAATATAACTTAGTTAACTATTTAGGGCATTTCTTAATTAGCGAGTTTCTCCTGGACTGTGTGCAATATACAAATTACTGTTTATTCGTTTCCCTTTTGCTTCCCTTTCCTTATATAAAAGATATCTCTTTTTACACCTATTTTTATAAATGCTTGTTTCCTTAGAGGACAACTGCACCCTTGTCATGAAACAGTAAGTTCCCCCTACCCATCTTACCCTTAGCCCAGATGAAGTGATCTTCAAAGCTGCGCAGCCAAGCTGGTCATAAACTTTTAATTTTTTTTTTACTTGTTCAGTCCTGTGGGCTGAATGAGAAAAAACGCTTGAATTCCTTATCCACAGTAAACAGCGTATATGGGGAGAATCCCTCCGCATGGCTATTGTTTTCTGACAATGACGGCAGTGCCACTGACACAATGCTCAATCAGTGGCTGTAGCTCATTGGCTGCCGTTACTGTTTGGCCAACAATTTTCAGCAAGGTTCCTTCAGCAAAAGTAAAAAAAAAAAATCGACTGCTTCAGTTTCAGCCAAGTTCGCAGAAACAGTGTATGGACAAGCTTTACTGTAGAAAATGTCCCCACTGCCTTAAGTGGTCACTCATAGTATAGTTTTCCCATACAGATACATAGGGCCAAAGCACGCATGCGCATTGGAGATTACACAATGAAGATCACTCGATCGGGGTTGAAGGCAAGCATTTCGCCTAGTAGGCAGCACACAGGGGGAGGGGGGAAATTATTAAAGGAAAACTGTACAAAAGGTGGAGCTGTACTTTAACAATTGCTGTAAAGCACTCCTTAGCACTACAGGTCCATTACCCCTTTGCATTTGTCATTTGTTGTGTGTTTTATATTCATTTTACATGCTCTGCCTTTTATCCCTATAGAAGATGCTGAAGCTGCATGAAGAATGCAGGATTATTTCAAGCTAAGCTTCTGCACCAAATTTATATTTAAACATATCTTTTGTATTGCAATATATTATGTTCTACCAATATTCACCCAACTCATTTTAACATTTCTTTAAAGAAGAACTATGTGGTTAGGGCTTTTCCCCATAGTTCTCCTAAGGGTAACGGGAGGACACAAACTAGCATATGTGTTCGCTCACTTCCCGATCTACTGAGCCGACCTGTGACAGTTTCATTGTCACAGGTCGGCTCAGAATCTGAGGCTGAGTGAAAATCAATTGCCTCATAATTTTCCTTTAATCAGTCTACACAACACTACTCTAAATCAGTCACGAAAACGTGGGGGAAATACTGCTGGCTGTGACCCCTCTGTATATGAATGTAAAGGACGAAATTGCAAAACAATACCGGCGCCTTCAAATCCAAAAATGAGCCCAGCAGTAAAAATACAGCAAACACGGTGGAGGCAGCTCCCACAGATTAGATGGAACACCAGTCTATGAAAAAAAGCATTGGTTCTGATGAAGGGGGCGTGCCCCAGAAACGCGTTAACCATTTATCAATACAGGGATCGAGGTTACTGGTGTTTTACATCGCTCCAGATTCTCCTTTGCCAGGGGTTCCGTCCTCTCACACTATTCTACTGGTTTTTATTCTACCGAACTGTTGTAAGTACAGCCTTAGAGCTGCGTGTTTTTACTATTAAATAACATTTTTACACTATGGAGGCGCTCTCTTTTGTTCTTTTTTTCATGAATGTAAAGGAGTCACTTCTCATATTCTGTAGCTCCAGGATTTTACTAGGGATGTAATCTGTAATCTCAGAGTTCACCAACAGCACTACATGCATCTTCAGTGAAATATGACCACTGACTACAATGGTTCTCCATGAACACCCTGATATTTCACTGATCCGATATCAGTACACAATACCCTGTAAAGAACAGCAGATTAAGCATCATCCTGCCATTTACAAGGAACCTGTACTAATCTCTACACAGAGGGCTTCCATTGAAATAAACAACTTTCATTCTAAGAACCCAAAGCTAATAGAACACAACATTGATTACCTGGAAAGTTCCTACAGCCGCCAGCTGTGCTCCCCTTTCTCCAGGTTCCATGGTAAAATGTTGTGTTCCATTTGCGGTATTTGCGTGCTGTCAAGGAATCTGGCGTGAGATTGCAAATTTCTAGACGGGAAAATTCCTTGAGGAACTCTTGGAATGACATCCTAAAAGGAAGAAATTACATACATGAATAAAAAGGTCAATAAAAAGGTTTGCAGAAAATTAGGTTTATTTCATAAATGATATCATTCCTATCAGACTGATATTATAACTAAGAACATAAATGCAATCTTCCCAAGATAGCAATAAAACCCTAAAAGAGATCATAACCCTTTTCCACTCTACCCAAAACCATGCAAAAAAGTTTTGTCTGGAGTCACACATTAATTTGTTACTGTAGTTTTTATGGTTAATATGCACCAGTGATTTAACTGATATTCTGTTGCTGGTAAGAAGGCACATTTTGTCACCCAGTACTGCTGTCCACAGATCAGCATTATGTGTATAATCCCATACTTTGAAACATAGAAGAGTGGCAGCAGAAAAAGACCACGTGGTTCATGCTGTCTGCCCTTTGTTTTTTCAACATTTAGGTTTCTTTTTGCTGTTTTTGTGTTGTTTGTTTTTTTGAGTACTGTATAACACTATGTTTATCCCACGCATGGTTAAATTCACTTAAGGGCTCTTTCACACCGGCGTTTCCCATGTTCCCAGTTTACACCACAAAGCTGGAGTGATGTGTGGTGCAGAACAATGAAAACATGCTACATTTTCCTGCAGCACACTGAATAGCACCAGAGGCATTTGACTGAGACTATTGAATGGAGAATACACTTTATATGCTGCTAATAAGTAGTGGTTCAAAGAGAAAGGGGAGTAAAGAAGCGCTACTACCATATATAAAATGAATGGAGATGGCCAACTTACCAATGGATGGATGGTGGAGCGTAATCAGCGGCGAGGGGTCGATGGGTGTAGGTCCATGAATGGTGAGGGTGGTGATCACTCAGGGGGATGTGTGAGCAAGTGGGGGGTATATAGGTCTCTGCTGTGGTGGCTGAGGGGGGCACAGTGTAGATGCTGGCCTGGGTATGTGTTCGTAGGAGAGGGGGAGGAGGCTGGTTATTGCAGGCACAGTGAGCAGAGAGATGATGGGTGCTGGTAAAATAGTAAGGGGTGATGCTGGATGACAGGCTATCTGAGTCGACGGCTGGGAGACTTCAGTCCATTCAAGGCAGGACGCCGAGTGGATCGGGGGTGGGGGCTGCGGCACTTGCTGACAAGCGGCGGGTGTTCCAGGGAGATAGGAGATGGTAGTGGAGGTGGTGACCTGTCGATGGAGTATGCGGCCAGGAGGGCCGGTCCAGGTGGTGAGACTCCAACGCTCGAGGGCACAAGCGGGGAGACCGGTGACAACGAGCGGTAGTGAGCCCCTCACTACCCGGCTTGAGAAAGAAGACAAGCTCTTTGAAACGCGTAGCCGCTCGGTTCCTTGCCACACCAGACCCCGCTCTTACCTCCGCCACTTCCCGCCCTCACCCGCTACAATCTGCAGACTCACCGCTCGTTGTCACCAGTCTCCCCGCTTGTGCCCTCAAGCGTTGGAGTCTCACCACCTGGACCGGCCCTCCTGGCCGCATACTCCATCGACCGGTCACCACCTCCACTACCATCTCCTATCTCCCTGGAACACCCACCGCTTGTCAGCAAGTGCCGCAGCCCCCACTTCCAGTGGTGTCTGCACCCGCATGCAGACACCACTGGAAGTGCCTGCAAGCAGAGAGGAGTCAGCGCTGGATCGGAGAGCCACCGCACCGCTGGAGGGACAGATAAAAACATGGCGAATGAAGAAGATCGGATTAAGAGACATCATTTAAGGTAAGTGCTGACATTAACATGGGGGGAGGGAAAAAAAATGTATCCTTTAATGTCACTTAAAATTCTGCATTGTCATTATGTGTCTTGTGTATAATGCTACCTTACACATGTGTATACACTACCCACTTATTTTATGTGTGCCTGTTGAGGGAGGTGATAACTGATAAAACCAAAGAATCATCTGCAATTCTCAGTGTGCCTTAAATCAGAAATAACTAAAAGGATCACTGTATATTCCAACATCATTTTACAAAGATAGAAGCACTCACCAAAATTCACCATCTTCCATTTTTAGTCTGAGATCATCTCTCTCTGATGGATCCACATAATTCCACTCATTTGAACTAGAAAGATACACCATTGCAATTTAAGCAAGTTAGCTTTTATCTTTTTGGGACAAAGTCAAAATATTAGTAGAATAGTATTCATAAAGAGTATGACATGTACGAAGTTCTGACACGTACTCATCACTCCAAGCACCGGTCCACTCAACCTCACCCCAGGGGTTCCTCATTCGAACTAATTTAGTATTTTGGCCTCTGAAATTGACCTACAACAAACAAAAAAAAAGACAAACTCTGATCAAGCTGTAACATTCATTTGTCAAAAATGAAAGTGTTCATAACACAGCACCTGTTGATGCAGCACCTGTTGATGCAGCAACCATGTGCACTGACAATCTCACACCTTTCCCCCTTAATCATTTAAGTTTGCAGCCTTTATAAGCCTTATTCTGAGCACAGGACTTCTGATTCCTATTACCCAATACCCGAACCCCATGTGTCTGAGTATTTCTATTTGTGACCTTGACCTTCAGTCATGATTTGAGTGCTGTTCCGCTAACTTGCTGCTAGGCCATTGTTCACTATGTATTGTATATGATCAAGCTTTTGTTTGTCAATGTCTTGTTCTAGACCACTGCTGCAAATCCCAGCTCACTCCAGATTAACTCCTATCACATCCCCGCTACCATGCATTCCACTGCCATCATTGGACTGCCGACATATAAACCAGGCAGCCATCCCCTCAAGCCCTGCTTATGAGGGAATTGCAACATTTAGGTTTATCTCCTCTGCCCTGATAAGCCCTACTAATGACAGTTTTAACTCACTAGTTATGCAAATTTAGGGCTGCCCATTAATGTGCAGATCTCTCTTCGGATTCAATGGGTGGTGAGACATCTGTCCATCTTTGAACTTGTCCCCACAGTGTGTTCTCCATTCCTTGAGGACAGTTAAAAGAGCTGCACATGTGGTAACCAACTTTTCTCCTGTTCTCCAAAGATGATGGAATGATCTCTGCTGCAGAGATTTTGTACAAATTTCTGTGTTGAATAATGAGCACTTCCTTATAGCCAGAATTACTTATTACTTTCCCCTAAGCAAGCCCCACTATGCCTCGATCTAGACCGACGAGTTTAGAATCAGGCTTGTTGTGTCCTGCATTGTCATCCTTTTCTTAGTGTCTAGAGGTTACAATACATGCCTCCAACCTTTACATCATTTAAGATGGTCAAACAAAGATTAAAAGATTATCAAAACCCGATACATAAAAAATCCAGGTGTTTACAAATGTTTAAACACGCTTTCACATTAGTATTGGTATTAAAGGACACATTTCATTTTAATATCGTCTTTCATGTTACACACATATTCAGGCTGTAACATGAAATATGGGCACCTGTTCAGCCCCCTCACCCTCATCCCACCCACTTACGAGAATCGCAGGGTTCTTCTCCATGCAAGCTCATGTCACTTTTTGAATTAGGCGTGGAAGTGCTTTGCTGAGCACACCCTTCCACATCATCCAATCTCAGATCCTTTGACAGGATCAGTGAATGGACAAACCACAAGTCCTATCTAACACTGTGGCAGAGGGACCTGTAGTTCTCAATGCAGTACAAGTGCTTACTTTTACTGCATCCAAACTTCCTCCCTATAACTGAAAGTCTGTACTTCTGTACAGACAGGGCTGCATGGTGAGTCTGCAGGAGCCAGAAAATTGTATCTGTAATCCACTGCAATCTACTGGATTGTAAGCTTTTACGAGAAGGACCCTCCTAACTCTCCTGTATTGAAATTGTATTGTAACTGTATTGTCTCCCTCCATTTTGTAAAGCACTGTACAAACTGTTGGCGCTATATAAATCCTGTATAATAATAATAATAAAAATCAGTCACAAATCATAACATGCAAGGGTGCAGGATTATAAACCAATAAAAGGTGTGACACTTCAACTGGACTTTAATTGATTCTGTACTTAAAGTACACCTGTCGGCTGCCATTTCCGACTTCTTCTGAAAATGATTGTGCCTGGCCGTCGTGCTTATGTTGTAATTTCAATGCTTACTGAGCCACTATCCCAGAAGATCAGGAATCCTTTTTCGCATGATTGTGCAGGGTCTGTGACTCTGACGTGCTGAAGCCAAAGACAGTCAGGAAACTAGCATGTAAGCCCTCACGGGCAGGGCCCTCCTTACCATCTTGTCTTAAATTGTATTGTGACTGTAATGTCTTTCTTATATTGTAAAGCGCTGTGCAAACTATTGGCGCTATATAAATCCTGTATAATAATAATGTTCATAAATAGTCCAAAAATTGCAGCCTATATATTTTTCTCCTGACAGATGCTTTTTCTGTACATTTACTGACGCAGAACTATAGGTCCAAAGGAAAAGAGGGACTATGTAGAAATGAAGAAAAAAATGCAAAAATGGAAGACTGTGTAGTTTCTAATTGAAATAAGTACATTAAACGGAACTTCCAGTTTAGTGCTATATATACCTCTTTGGCTCCAGTAAGGGAGTATGCATGACCTTTGACTAGCTTCTTGAAGGTTACAGCTTCCATATCCTGTGCACCAGTGATCTAACGATAGAAAGAAAACAATGATTGATAAGATAGGTAGAATAAAAGTGATAATAAACTGTTTCACAAAGTGAATTACCATAAATGAATGTAGTTAAACATGGTGGTGTGTAATGAACAATTACGCAAGGCAGAAAAAAAAAAGCAACAAATGCAGGAGACCAAAGGAAGCAATTTAAATTTAAAGGGTATTTCCACTTCTGCAGTCAAATTTGAGAAAACCCACCTAATATTTAAAAAATATTTCTCAACTTTTAGATGTTTCTTTAGTGGAGGCCTTTGTGCAGATTCCAGGCTATTCTGAGCAGTTTGAAAGTGTAAGTACAGGGACAAACTGGGGGACAGACTCAGACTCTCATTACCATAGAACGCTTCTAATTATTTAGCCCTTTGTTAGGACAGTGGTTAAATCTGGTTTACAACTCATAATGAAATCTGCTAGCACAGTACAGACAGGGTTCATTAGGGTAAACACAGGAAACCCAACCTGAAAGAAATCATTTCAGGGAGGTGCCATCCGCGGGGGGATGAAAAGTTTCCGGGAGAAAATGTTTCTCTTTCTGGGAGACGTTATCTAATAGTAGGAGACTCCCGGAACATCCGGGAGAGTAGGGATGTCTCTATAATTGTAACTTCTCCCCATGCTTCGCCAATGGGGGGGGGGGGGGGGGGGGGTGGTGTTTT
>NW_017306421.1:1506207-1511872 GCF_000935625.1 Nanorana parkeri | reverse complement strand
GGGGGGGGGGGTGGCTAGAATGGATTTTAAGCATGTTAAAAGCACTTAAAGGAAGTAGCAATTTTTAAATATGTTTTTAAGTTATGCAGTGTGAATGGGAATATGTAACAAATATAAAGAAGGTGTTATCCCAATTTGGCTGCAAGCGTGGCATGTTATGTGCCATCAGAGTAGTGAAAGAAGGTTACTATGGATTACTGAACATTTGCTTTAATAAACTTAAGATTAAACAGAGGAAGTTGTTGAAGAAACAGGAGACCTTGTGATGAAATTGCTGAAATTTGTAGGCAAGATCCTAAAGATTCACTCACATCAATGGAGCAGCCCATGAGGGATCCTCTCTCCACAGCCTTTACAATGATGGAGAACAGGTCAGCTGGTGGTTTTTTCAGCTCATACCACTCTGTTACACCTCCAGTAAAATCTTCAAAGCCTTCAGAGGTGCTCCCCCCTGAGAGAGCCTCATAACATCCATTAGCTCTTCAGAAAAGGACAGGGAAAGATGTCAGCAAAGTCTCATGTTTGAAGTATTGTTTTTACAGGTACAAATGTGGTATGAAAAAGAAACTCATACTTAGCATAGGCTTTCTCCAGCAGGGCGCTCCAGAACTCGTTTCCTGAGGCTGAGTGTACAAAGACCAGTTTCCCATCTTTAACTGGGAGCAAATCGTCAATGACGACATCCACCCACTCTCCATACTGCCAGAGCTTTAAAAAGAGATTGTACAGAAGATCGTTATTACACTGCACAGATGTAGTGAAGCAATATATACATTCCCTAAAGGTATTTCATATGCAGATGTAATAATGAGAAAAAAAACATGTGAGGTCACTGTCAGCATAAAGTATGGTTTGTAAACAGGCCCTAAATCCCTGGTGCCCAACCAACAACCCAGGGACCACATGCAACCTTTTGGCACTTACTGTGTGTCCCTCGGGGGCCCGTGCAGTTTTTTTCTTAATCAGCAAATATTCTTTAGACTGGCTTCTAGTAGTTAGGTGGATTCATTTATTTCTTGCACACTATCTTACCTTGTTCTGCACTGTCCATCCCTTTTTAATAGATGTTAAAGAAAAACTCCAGGCAGCAGAACTTTTAACCCTTGTGGTGGGGCTACCCCCGGACTGCAAGGGTTAAGTGCTTGTTTTCGTCCAGGAGCTAAAATAACAAAGATATACTCAACCGATCAACCGGAGATGGCTAGCTGCTAGAATGGTCTCTGCTGTCTCGCTCCCCCTCCACTCCAGCGGTCTGAGGTCCTGTGAGTTATCACGTCCAATACAGTGTCTAGCAGGCAGCCGTCTCTGAGGTTTGGGTGAGTATCTCTTTGTTATTTTAGCTCCTAGATGAAAATGAATACTTAACCCTTGCAGTGTGGGGGTAGTCCCACTGCAAGCAGTAAGTATTCTGCTGCCTTATGGGAAGGGGGTTTAACACCGCGGATGTCAACTGGTTAACAAGAGAAATATGAAACGTAATACAAGTATTTATTACGGGGCTATAGCAAGCAAAGCATGATTTGTCAAGGGTCAGTAACAGCATACCTCACAACTTTCTGAGATGGGAAAGAGGGACCCCTTCCAGCATGAAGTATGTAAGCAAAGGACAGGCCCCTGCCACACCTCCAGTAATGGGCAACACAGTAGTAATAGTGGTTAGTGTTTCTGCCTCGTAGCACTGGGGGTCTCTGGTTCGAATCCTGGCCAGGTCAAAAACGCATGCAAACACCCTGGAACACACTAAAAGCCCATTTTAAACTTAAACATTATTTTTTTTTAACCAAAAATGGCCCAGAACGCGGCAAAAAACGCAGCAAACAACGCGGCACAACCCACTGCACTGCGCGTGCAGAAACTCATGCAGATCTGGTCTGCAATTTGGTGTGAACAAGCCCTAAGGGCAAGGACTGATGTGAATGTAAAGCGCTGCATAAATTGTCCAAGCTGTATAAATACCTATAATAAATAAACATGGAGCACGAGGATTATTGTGCAAAAAATTATTCGTTTTTAGTTTAACCAGAGAGTTGCTTTGTTAATCACTTAATGTCCTTTATTTTAGCTATTCAATATAAAAACAAATTATAATGTAAGGGTTAGATAAAAGGTTTAGCGCAGTAAAAATGTTTGATAGTTAAATAATAAAAAATGTTATTGAGATCTATACATCAGACCAAAAAAAAGGGACAGTATTCTGACTCCGATTGTTGTGATAGCGATATATCCCTTGTGAGACCTTTATGCCTGGCCTGTATAAGCAGATATACTCACTGCGGACAATCCTTGTCAGATAGCTGAACTCGTCAATACCGTTTCATCCAAAAAAGGTGCTTTATTTTTAACATCAGGGTTACAGCAGATGATAGGAACAGCAGATTGAATGGTTTTAGTATTGTGCGGTCAAAAAATTATGCCTTTCCTAGCGTACTATGCAGAATACATGTGTCCCTGTTACATGTGGCCTGTTAGCTGTGGCCATGACACAGGAAGTACTGACTCAAGAAGAAGGGAGGGGCATACATTAGGAGGAAATACGTCGTAAAGGGAAGAATTACAGAAAAACAGGTGTGTTATCACGAAAGGCCACTATAGAATGACTATAGAAAATGGTATAGGGAAAACACACTATATAAATTCTCATCTACTAACAATCCTAATAACATTTCTATGCCCCAATCCTAATAACATTTCTCCAAATGAGGGATAGTTGGAAGCTATGCAAATAGCAGTGACCTCTAGCAGTCTTATGTAACCTTTCACTGAAGCAAATCCCCAGTCTCTGACCATCTTCTGTTGCATGTCTGCAGACTCTGATAGCTTTCTGTAACATTACATTACTGAATATTATGTGCAGCCCTTTGGTGATGTCAGGGGTTGTACGTGAGGCCCATATTTTAAGTACGTAGCCTCCTACCACTGCCCTAGATGATTTATTGACCTATGAGCTATCCTTAGCTCAGAGCTGGACAAATCCCAGGAACCAGGTAGCCAATGGTCCTTGAAAGTTACAACTGGTGCCCAGCTCTTGAGGGTTTCCTTAGTTGTTGTCACCGCAGCTGGATCTTAGGGTAAATCTTGGTGGCTACTGGATTGGGCAGACTGGCTCCTGGATTCCATATTACTGTATCAATAATGCAAAAAAAAAAATCTGTACATATAAACTGGTTTTAAGGGTAGAAATGCTTTCAGATCTTGACTTTGTACACGGCACTTTGTTCATTCATTTTTTACTGGCTTTTGCCATTTCCTTAGATAAAATATTTCTGCACAAATTCTTTACTTGTATCTCATGCAGTTTTGAATGGCATTTTCTGGAATCTGTGATCAGGACCTAGAGAATATTAGTACTAAACACATACTGTATACTGTAGGTGTTGATGCCTTTCTTTTTCTCCAGTTATAATTTTACTACAGCTATATACTCCTGAGTTTCCTTAAAAGTATATGAAAATAAGCAGAGACAAATGTAACCATGACAAAAGTACAAGTGCTAATTTACTATCTTTTGGAAATCATTGCCATGAATAGAAGTACCTGATGCACATTTATAACCTGTTGAACTTGTTTGATATGATCTGCTACTCTGTGCTCTACTATAATGCGCCGATTCTTTTTTGTGTACTGTTTGTTAAGTCATATTGACATCTGTAGTGTTTTGGGCCTGTCTCCTGTCTTAAAGAAAGAATTTATTAAAAAGAAGAAAAACCTGCTAAACCTAACTCCACTGTTGTACCACATAATCCCCACATACTTTTCACAATCCAGGCTTTAGACAATGCATCTGCACAATATCTAGGCAAATAACAATGCATTCCATCATATGCATAGTAAACAGAAGCTGAAAATGAAAAACATATCTGTGCGCAAACTACATTAGATTAAACAAGTGAAAAGCAAATAAAGATAACATACTTATGTAAATGCATGCATGCAGATTAATATATCACAGAGAAAAGATAATCGGGGTCAGAGTTAGAGAACATGGAGCTAGTGAGTTTATTTTACCCTCTGGCAGTTGTAACTCTAAGCCGAGCCGTTCCCATCCAGAAGACTGATTCATCAATGCATTCATTCCATCATGTGACCCTCCATATAAAATAGTTCCGGTACTGAAATCCCTGGCCTGTCTCTGATAAGTATTCATCTCTTTCACTGCACTACATGTTTCTGCATGTGGATTCCCACATATAACGCATTAGCAATGACTGGGTGGGGTACACATAAGCTGACATTTCTACCAGGTTATCGTGGACAATTTACTACAAGTAGGCAAGGGTTGGGTCCTGAATGCAAATATGTGACATCTTCACCTACACAATACTGTTGCCAAAACATTCCCTTCTGTAAAGCTACAGTATAGTGACCACTACACACCACTGCCTTAGTTTGAAGGTGAGAAGGAAGGGCAGTACCCTAGTACTATACCAAATATTAGAACTATATACTTTTCTATTAATATGTATGCATTTCCCATGAAAAGAGTAATCAGTAAGGATGCATATGCATCTGCTTTGATAGTATGGTCACAGCATGCAGACTGCCCTGCAAAGTACCTCCACCAACACATACACCCTATGTAGAGCAGATAGCAAGTTTACTAAACAAAAGTTATAATAAAATGCTCAGCTGGGTCATGTAGCTCTAAATGACTCAACTGCATTGGGGAAATTTATCAAAATTGGAGCAGATAAAATCTGCAGCAGATTTGCACTGCAATCAGCTTCTATCTCTCATTTTCAAATCTCAACTGAGCAAACTGAAGAAAGATGCTGACTGGTTGCCATAGGCAACTGATCCCGTTTTGATAAATTCCCCCTATTGTGTTTAGCATTCCAGAAACTGAAAACATCCAATTGACGGTATTTGTCAAATTCAGATAACAATTATAATGGTCAGTGTATCTGGTCATCTATTCTGCGGTAGCCCACATCATATATGTGTGTTTTGCATTGTTGCAGGAAATTTACAAATGGGCATAAAACACAAATGGACAAATACAAGAGAAAACCAACACCCTGCATACAATGCGATCATGGCATCTGAATATTTTCTGTGGATACCAATACCAATGTATTATGTACCAAGGTATCCTAAACTCTTTATTAGCATTAGTTTTACTCGAATGTTAAGACAGTGACAAAAACAGAGCAGAGCAGTGACCATACACCGATGAAAAAATGGTCTACAAAACTACAATTATATAACCTTTCAGCCCCGTTCACATTGAGCGATTTATCGCGCGGTAATTCCCGCGATATCGCGCCAAATTACCGCGCGATATCGCGCTCCAATGCATTTCAATGGGGCAAAGGGTCCTGCTGTCGCGGGTCGTGTGTCGCTATCGCGCGGCAAATCTTGCGATGTCGCGCAATATGCAAATCGCACGACAAACGCGCGATTTGCATATTGCGCAGTGGGAACGGGGCCTTCACCTAAAGCCCCGTTCCCACTGCGCGATATGCAAATCTCGGGTTTGTCGTGCGATTTGCATATTGCGCGACATCGCGAGATTTGCCGCGCGATATCGCGTTCAAGCTTGCATTGAGCAAGCTTGAATCGCGGCTAAATCCGCTCCAAAAAGGGTCCTGCTGTAGCCAGGCCCGTCTTTAATACTGATCGGACTCTGGGCAAACATTTTCTTGGGCCCCCCCCAGGAATTTCTCTC
>NW_017306421.1:1492373-1505042 GCF_000935625.1 Nanorana parkeri | reverse complement strand
CCCAAAGAGCCCTGGTTAAACCAGGGCTCTATGGGGTCTCACCAGGGCTTTGTAGGGTCCCAACAGGGCTTTGTGGGGTTTAACTAGGGCTGGTGAGACCCTACAGAGCCCTGGTTAGACCCCACAGAGGCCTGGTTAAACCATGCCTCTGTAGGGTCTCACCAGCATCAAGGTTCTGTAGGGTCTCACCAGGGCTATGTGGGGTCTCACCAGCCTGGTTAACATATCGGCCGTAAATGCCACTATTGGCATAATGCCGAAAGTGCCATTTCCCCTACCAGGGCTATGTGGGGTCTCACCAGTCCTGGTGAAACCCCACAGAGCCCTAGTTTAACCAGGGCTCTTTATGATCTCACCAGGGCTCTGAGGGGTCTCACCAGGCTGGTGAGACCCCACAGAGCCCTAGTTTAACCAGGGCTCTTTATGATCTCACCAGGGCTCTGAGGGGTCTCACCAGGCTGGTGAGACCCCACAGAGCCCTAGTTTAACCAGGGCTCTTTATGATCTCACCAGGGCTCTGAGGGGTCTCACCAGGCTGGTGAGACCCCACAGAGCCCTAGTTTAACCAGGGCTCTTTATGATCTCACCAGGGCTCTGGGGGGTCTCACCAGTCCTGGTGAAACCCCACAGAGCCCTGGTAAGACCATACAAAGTCCCCATAAACTCCCAGCCAGAGATCCTCGTGTGGTGGATGGGAGGGGTAAGGTCTCTTCTCATTGGCTGGTGGGCAGAGCTCCAGAAGACCGAGTGAATGGACCGTACAGATGATCGAGGAAGCGTATGAGCGCTCAGCCCTGTCAAACTGAGAGTCTCACAACGTTACCTGATTGCGAGTGAGGTGATGTGCTGTTCCGACAGGGCAAACAAGGCGCCCCTATTATTCATAGGGGCGTCGGGCCCCTAGGAATAATAGGGTCCCGCCGCTGAAGTGCTGTCCTCTGCAAAGGCTCCCCACCTCACCGTCGAGCCCCTATTATTCAGCCTTGGGCACCAGCTGCTTGCTGCTACTGTGCTGGTGCAGAATCAGCACAGTAGCAGCAAGCAGGTGGTGCCAAAGGCTGAATAGGGGTCCAACGCTGGGGTGAGGGCGAGGGAAGCCTTTGCAGAGAACAGCTTGCCCTACCCTCACCCCAGGGTCGGGCCCCTGTTCAGTCTTGGACACCAGGCCAGCTGCTTGCTTTTACTGTGGTGATCTCTGCAGAAAGCCCCCCCACGTCGGCCATATAAACTAAGCTGCTGTGCTGTCGCCCCCCAGCCCAAGGCCTGACACCAAGCCTCAATTGCTGCTATCCCCCCAGCCAGCCCCAGACTCATCTCACTCAGCAGCTGCTGCTGTTCCCTGTTCCCTTCCCCCCCAGCTCCAGATCATTGCTGGCTTACCTTACCAGTGCAGTGACACAGGCTCTGCCGCTCAGCCTCCAGCTGTGAGAGCTCCGCGGCTGCCCCTGAGGAAAAAAACCCTTCCTGCATGTGGGCAGGAAGGTACCAAAATATCACATTGGATGGGGGGTTTGGGACGTACCAACTGTTCCGTACGAGTCGATAAATCGCTCAATGTGAACGGGGCTTAACACAACTTGTGAACTGAAGGACACCTGATACTGAAGTCAGCAGGAACACTTCCACTTATAACACTGATCATCACATCACATTCATTAGATAGAAAGACTGTCGCCCAGTACCTCGAAATGGAACACTCCTGCATAGTTCTGCTGGAAGCTCTGACCATGGGGAACCACTCGATGGAGAAGAGTGTCATTCAATGTAAGAGAGGCTATAGCAGCAAGGAGCCAACAGTCACCTAACCCAAGGAAAACAAAGAAAACATGAAGCAATCTGCACAGCAATTACCAATTGCAAAATACATATTTAATGAACTTGAACTTTTAAAAAAAGTAAATAAATGGGAGGAAACTGCTATCAGAATCAAGCAGGAAAGAAGTGACGGCAAATAAGGCTTCAGTCCTAAATACAACCTGTAATGAGAGCACAACAGAATCTTCTATTGCTGACTGTCTTCTGAAAATGCTGGTTTTCTGAGTGTCATGCTGATCCAATATTTTTCACTTACTTACCTAGAACAAGGATCAGATCAGGAAATTTGGAGCTCTTAATCTATGTACTGTTTTATGTGTCAGTGATCCTAAAAGTACTGAAGCTATGCAGATTTCTGCAGGTAAAATACTTTTGAAACTTAAAATGGAAGCACATTTGTTAGGTTTTAGTTCTCTCTTGGGTCACAGGAGTATATTTACTAATGTACTCCTGTGACCCATTTCAGCATATAGAGGACAACTGACAGCTATATGCTGACAGCGTAGAGCCATGCTGCAGCTGGGAATGATGCCAACAATATTGTCAGGATCCACACGACTGCCTGATTGACAGTAGGCTCTGCCTCTCTAGAGCCAGAGCCACCAGTGCCCGCCCCCCTCCCCTTGTCTGGCCCTCCAGTGAGCAATGGAGGAACAGAGAGGGGATGTGGGAATCCCTGCGGGGTGTAGTGACTGGCAGTCACTGCTCTTTGCAGGAAAAGACTGTGAGCTGTCACATCAGCAGTTCCATGATCAGTATATAGAGCCGGGTGGTGACATCTGCAGTGTCCTATGCTGACTCTTAAGTATTGCTAAGAGTATATATAAAAGTATATTTTACTCTCCCAATACTACTCCGTTAATCAGAGCCAAAAGGTGACAAACACATCCCACACTGAAGTTATCAGAAAAAGTCTATTTTAATAATGGTAAGCCCTTTCATTCTAGAATTCATTTGAGGTGTCAGACACAAAAAAAAAAAAAAACTATAATGTAATTCTAGTAAGGACCTTTTGTAGTTGTCAATATTTTCCTTTACAGCCCTATTGCGTGACTTTTCTTTCATTGCATGCCTTGTAAATCATAATCATATTTACAACTTAGTATAAGTTACTGCCCTTTATGTTATTTCACTCAGGTTACGGTATTTAATCTAAACACTGAAAAACATTGCATGAAACTTTGTGAAGGATACTGCTAAATATAACATTTATAGCAGGAGAAGAGGAATTTAGTTTATATGAAAGCAAAAATCATACAAAAGCACTTTACCAATATCTATGGAGAACTATGGGGTCAGGGCTTTTCCACATAGTTCTCCGAAGGGTAATGGGAGGACACAAACTAGCGTCATACAGCATTCATGAAGAGCTGTCCAGCTACATGTAGACTTATTTTATTTAAAATGATTTGGAAAATTCTATTGCTGCCTAGATAAATTATCATACAAAGTAAGTATACAGTAGTGAGTATAGTGGACTGATGGGCTCTAGGTGCTCGGTCTGCTAAGGCAATAGCGTACTCTCGATAGGTATACATTTTCATTCACCATTGTAACATTTACCAGAAACTCAATTTGATGCATGTTACACATAATTTTTTGTTGTATCCTGTTTTATTGTAAATGTTCCCTCTACTAGTCCTCTGTATTGCTGGAAATCTTTGTTAGTACTCTTGGGTAATGACTGCAGATATACGCTCAATTAGCCTAAAGGTTTCCCTAGACATCAGATATGTGACACTGGCTTATCCGGTGGTGACGAGATTGATTAGAGCAGGTTTTGTAACCTGCCTGACTGCACATTTCCCTTAAGGAGAACTATGGGGTCAGGGCTTTTCCACATAGTTCTCCGAAGGGTAATGGGAGGACACAAACTAGCGTCCTCCCGTTACCCAAAGCTCAGTATACCGCGAGCTGCAGCTGGAGCTGGAAAAGTATCTGTACTTGTACCGAGTATAGTACTTGGTATCGGTGCATCCCTATTATAGAGCATGAGGTCATGGTTCACTGCATGGTCCCTGCAAACCATGGAGGAGATGTCATAGTGTGTGGTGCAGTGATAAGTAATAGAGATCCCTGGAATCCAGGCAGTAATGTTTACAATACGCCTACATACCATAAAACATATAATAATCTCACATTGGCCATAGGGTGCAGCATTCCACTGACACGGCACATGTTAATGGTTAATAAATCTGTCTGTTCAGTCTTTTGATAACATCTACTTTAAACTTCTACATATTCACATAAAAGAACATTCACATAACATAATATTTAAAAACTTCTGCTCATATTTTATTTGATGAAAAAATCCGACTTATTTAAGCTGGGCACACACTGAGAGATATTTTTCCTTCAGCCTTTGAGGCAGATTCCTCCATCTACAGTAACTGCATGGAAGAACAAATCTCCTGCTGTGTACATTGTATTCTGACAGCGGCACCCGCCATTGTCAGAATACAAAAACAATGCTTGCAGCTGATTGGCTGCAAGCATCGTTCAGCTGACAATTTTCCAGCATGTCCTGCTGAATTGGACAGTATTCGATCCATATGTACCCAGTTGCCTTTAACCCTTCTATTTAATGTTTAGGAGGGGGGCTGGGGTTATGTTTACCATAATTAACCCTGTCTGTACTGTGCTGGCAGATCTTTATTGTAAACTAGATGTGCACACTGTCCTAACAAAGAGTTCAAGATATGAAACATATAAATATTTGGGTGGTACATTGTATGTTAAAGAAAACTCCAGCCAAAAATGTTATTAACCCTTGCCCAACTCCCCCCCACCCCCCTTCAAGAGTTAACTGCTCGTTTTTGCCTTGGGTTAAAAATAAAAATGTTATACAAACCTGATCTTCCAAGCCGACCGTCTCTTGGACCGGCCCCTGGAACATCTCTCCCCCTCTGCTCCAGCGGTCTAGCAATGCTCAAGTCATCACATCCAATACAGTGTATAGGTTGTGAAGACACCGAGGGACATTCAATTGCTGGAGCGGAGGAGTAGCAGGCTAAAAGGAGTGCTGCCAGCTCTGAGGATCGGGGAAGTATAACTTTTTTTTAACCCTAGGCAAAAAACGAGCAGTTAACCCTTGCTGTGCCGGGGTAGCCCCATTGGAAGGGTTAATAACATTTCTGCCTGGAGTTCTTCTTTAATGCACTTTTAAACCAATCTGTTCCTAAACTGCACACTGCCGGCTATTGTGAACAAGATAAGCTTCCAATAGAGTTCTGTACACAATTGTGCTCCAAAGAAACAACTAGAGAGGCAAGAAATATTCTTCAGAAGATTTTAGGTTTGCTGTGTAAATGTGGAACACAAACATATAGCAGAGGTTTCTCCAATTTGGTTGCAAAGGTGGAAATACGCTTTAAGTTATCCAATAATGGGTCTCACGTATACCCCAAACTTCCTGTTCAATTGTCTGCACACATTAGGCTAAAGGTGGCCATACACTTTACAACCCTCGCAAGAGTTTTGTATTGCGAGGGTTGTAAAGTAATTTAAAAAACGTATGCTCTGCCCATCTTGGACAGGCAGATCGTACTTGTGATCATCGCAAGCCCGCCCCCCTGAGGAGCAGGCTTCCGATGACTGCAAGCGCACACCGGCCCGTTTGGCAGTTGTCGAACAAGCAGGCCACTAACTCGCCGAGAATCGTACGATTCCCGGCGGGTTTTCCAACCTGCTTGTTCGACGGAAGACATGCACCCATACAGTAGAAACGGTTGCACGCCTTCTATACACTTTGCGATCATAAGATCGCGGGATTTCCCGCGATTCTCGTGCGATAATCGTGCAGTGTATGGGCACCTTAAGGCTAGGTTCTGATATCAGCGATCCTGGGATCATGCAAGACTGCACACAGCGATTGCCGCACGGCCCTATTTATTTCAATGGGGTTATATCCGCATGGCAACAGCTGAAAAAATTTACATGTATCTCTTTTTACGACACGCACTGCGGGCTTCTTTAAACCGTGATCGTGCGCAATTGCACAGGCGGTATCGCTGCTGGAAACCACGCAATCTGCCTGGTGCGACTGAGGTGCCATTAGAAAATAATGGTACTGCCAGAGCGATCGGCGGTGGTGTGCGATTCTGTGACCGCGTGGCCATCCGCGCACTTTCGTGCATGATTGCTGCGCAGTCAAGGATCGCCCTACTGTAAACCTAGGCTTA
Organism: Nanorana parkeri; assembly: GCF_000935625.1. NCBI lineage: Eukaryota > Metazoa > Chordata > Amphibia > Anura > Dicroglossidae > Nanorana > Nanorana parkeri. The sequence continues at coordinate 1,499,046 of NW_017306421.1, read as the reverse complement.
GTTTCCAAATCCATGCATGCACAGCACAAAGACATCCACACTGCACACACAAATACAGACACGCCTCAGCCGCAGAGCGGTGACTCAGAAAAGAGAAATGTGAGACAGCAGGAGGGAGTGACGCCTGAGGGAATCCCTGTGTCACACACCCAAAATAAAAATCGCACAGAACATGCCTTCCAACACCCACACACACTTCACCCAGAAAAAGCCCCATCCCTGTACTACGGTAAAAACGATTGTTCACTTAAAACACCAAACCTGAATGTTCACTGTGAATATGTGTCAGTGATATACATGGAAACAGAACCTGTGTAGAACCTCTCTATGCTCTCACCCCTTTATCTACAACTACAGATCTTTGTACTCATGCCATTTTCTGCAGCTTATACAAAATGTACATGTTTCTTTTGTTTGCAAAGCAACATCTCCCTTTTTTCACTGCATCAAAATTACTTGGAAGTGATAAATAAATAAAATGAGAGTGTTATGAAACAGGAAACAGCCTGCTGCCCCCAGGCTCGGCCCACGTGATCTTTTCACACATCTAAAACTAGAGACTTATAGAATGGGAGATTTCATACACAGGCACACAGTGGCAGAGGTAAGAAATATTAACCCGCCACCTCACCCACCTACAAGTAACACTAAACTCAGGAGTTAGGGCTTGTTCACACCAAGCGCGTTCCAGGAGCAGAGCAGTTACAGACCGGATCAAAACTGCGTCCAATGTATTCCAATGGTATTTTGGGCTCTAGTTCACATCGCAGTGTTCAGTTCCAGAGCATGTAAAAAAACTGCAGCGAGCCCTATTTTTCCTGCTCTGGAACGCATGCAAACGCATCAAAAGTGCATGCAAACGCCCTGGAACACACTGAAAGCCCATTTTAAACTAAAAAGAAAAAAAAAATGTTTTTACCATAAACGGCCCGGAGCGCAACAAAAACGCGGCACAAAACGCGATATAACACACTGCACTGCGTGTGCAGAAACTCATGCAGATCTGGTCTGCATTTGGTGTGAACAAGGACTTAGAGGAGAACTATGGGGTTAAGGCTTTTCCCCATAGTTCTCCTTAGGGTAACGGGACGACACAAACTAGCGCCCTCCTGTCATCCTAAGCTCAGTATACCGCGAGCCACAGCTCGCAGTATACTGAGACACCGCAGCTGAAGCGGATCCCGACAATTATGTCTGGATCCGCCCAGCTGCGTGAGTGACAGCTGGCTCTGCCTATCTAGAGGCAGAGCCAGCTTTACCCGCCCCCTCCCCCGTCCACTCCACCAGTCAGTGCTGGCGGATCGGAGCGGAGAGGGAGGAATCCAGCCCCTCCCCTGTCACGCCAGAGAGCTGTGACAGGATCGAGAGGTGAGCGAACGCCGGTATGTGTTCGCTCACCTCCCGATCTACTGAGCCGACCTGTGACAGTCTCATTATCACAGGTCGGCTAGAACTATGAGGTGAGTGAAAAGCACTCACCTCATAGTTCTCCTTTAATCTTAAAAATGTATTCAAGTACCCGAACTATAAACATAAATGTATCTTATATGTGTATCACTTAGCTGTAGATCCTCAATGAATTCATGCTGACACTGTCCTTCCTTCTGGAGGGTGGCTACTTTTGTTCCACATGGCCCTGTGTGTGTTATAAAGTAGCCACAGCTCCCAGATCGCTCCCATGATGGACTACAATCTGACATTTAGTTAGCTACTTTATATTGAGATTGTAGTGCATCACGGGAGTGAGCTTGGAGCGGTGGCTACTCTACAACACACACAGGGACAATAGGGAACAAAAGTAGCCACCCTCCAGAAGGAAGGACAGTGTCAGCACCAATTCAGAGATGATTTGAGGATTTACAGCCGAGTGATACACATACAAGTATAAGATACATTTTTGTAAATAGTTTGGGTACTTGAATGCATTTTTATGATTTAACTCCTGAGTTCATTGTCACTTTAAGGCTTGTTCACACCAAATGCAGACCAGATCTGCATGAGTTTCTGCACACGCAGTGCAGTGTGTTCTGCCGCATTTTTTGCCGCGTTTATGACGCGTTCAGGGCCATTTTTGCAACAAAAATATATATATTTTGATGCGTTTGCACGCGTAAATAGGGCTTGCTGCAGTTTTTTTTTACATGCTCTAGAACTGTACGCTGCGGTGTGAACTAGAGCCCAAAATACCATTGGAATACATTGGACGCAGTTTTGATCCGGTCTGTAACTGCTCTGCTCTGCTCCTGGAACGCGCTTGGTGTGAACTAGCCCTCAAAGCTCAAAAACTTTCATTTAAATACATTCCTCAATAGCCACAAGGGATATAAATCCACTTTTTCTACAATAAAATAAGTTCTTACTTTGTAAAAGGAGCAGTGACAACATCACTGTGCTAAACATAACCTGTGCAGACAGCAGAGCTTTGGAAGGGAACCAGCAGATTCACCTACTACATTTGGTCTGCAGAAAACTACAGGAGGGGGCGGAGACAAGACAAGTCACCCTACACAAGGAAAGAGAGCAGCAGTGACCGGTCTTTATGATTATAGGAAGTTCCTGCACAGAGGTAAAGTTTTACACAAGCTGGCTACACAGATTTGGAAGAAATACACAAATCACATCAAGATTCCAGGATACAGTTTCGCAGAGAGCGGCACCCCGAGTGATACTCACGTGGATGGGATGACGCGGACGTCGTGTGAACCGATCGCGAGCTGTGGGTGCCATTATTACTAACTGCACCCGTCACACCAGGCGGATCGCCGCAATTCCGCCCCATGCTTCCGAACACCAAACAGCCGCGCGGATATCACCCCATTAAAATCAATGGGGCCGCGCGGCAATCGCTGCCTGCATTGTACAGAACCGTGCGATCCCGGGTGTCTCGCGATGTAGTGCAGGTGTGAACCTAGCCTAACTGTCCCACTCTATCACTTAACTGTGCAGGGAATCTGATTGGCCTCCTATGCAGCTACAAGCTTCACAACAAATAACTGGCTGCATTGTAGAAGTGGCTGAAAAGAATAAATCCTGCAGGCTACAGGTACCTAAGGAAATTAAACTAGTATTAAACCCTCATATATTTTCATGTTTACATCAAAGACAATAAAGAATTTTTGCTCACTGTATCCCCAATTACTTCAATTTTCACGTTTCTACAGCATATTCCTTCATATCTCTCAGCTGCGCTCTCCTGAACTTCTAGTCAGAGAATGTTCACATCAGAATATGGGCACACGTCTTTGTCTGTTGGTACTACACAACCCATCATCCCTTGGAGCTTGTACACAAATACTGAATACTACATCTGCGGATCTAAGGACCCTGGGCGTGTCTAGTTTTATTGTTCATTCAATTTCCATTTCTTTGATTTTCATTGATGGGACCCTATTGATGTTGCGAATATAATGCGTTACTATAGTTACCTTTGCCACTTCCACATGGGGCTTCATCATTCATTTCCACAAATTTCAATTACGTTTATTATTACATTACTAGTAGATTGATTTCTCCAATCTTCTATGTCTCTCTTTGCCTCACTCTCACTTTATATGAAGAAAAGGCAAAAAATAGAGGTTTAAGAAAGGTATACAACCAATACATGTGTATAACAAATGTCAAAATGTATTGTATACATATTAAATAAAATAAAGAAATAAATAACAATTCATGTTATATATATATATATATATATATATACCCAGAGGGGGAGAGGTGCAACTAGGGAGCTACTGTCGAGGCAGACTCAAAGTTGATTACTAGATCACTCTCACTTTATGTAAAGCTGGACTCTTGACGAGCACTCGACCAAATATACCAATACCAGTATCGGTTTGAGCTACAGCTAACGATTATTTTCATAATCGATTAGTTGCCCGATTATTTTTTCAATTCATCAATTGGTTGTATTAAGAAAAAAATCTCTCTCTCAACTAATCGATAATGAGAATCATTGCCAACTATTCTCATTATCGATTAGAAGCGATTTAATCGATTCGTTGTTGCAGCCCTAATATCGGTATTGATGGATCCCTACTTATTAGGTATGTATTACATCTCACAGAGATCACAGTACTCCCCCTGAAAATGCCTTCATATGCTTTTTTTCTCCAGAAGGACGGGACTATTTATGTTAAAGAACTTGGTTAAATGTGTTCACAAATATCTGACACAGATCTCTCCCTTTGTGAACTGCAACAAAGTTACAATGTTGAAATCTGATCATTGGGGAGGAGACTTAAGGTAATATCAAACCCTCAAACGTTATTTCAATAATTGATTAGTTGTTGCAGCCCTAGAATCCAGATCAAACAAATATACATTGCCCAGCAAAGTATGTCTTTAATTCCTGCACAAGCACATACAGTACATTCATCATGTTTGCAAACAGCTGGCTCCAATTCTCTGAGCTCTGCTTCCCTGAACTGATCACAAGGCACAGCACAATCTCCAGCAGTTGTCTATCTACTAGCTTGGTGAAGGGAGAAGGGAGGAGAGGGGAGCTGGGAACAGTAAGGAGCTCCAATCCCTCCAGCCTGCAGATGAATATATACATCGGGTGCAGGCTGCAGTATGCTCCCACCCGTTAAACAATATCTCTCCAATCAGCCGCACAAAACCGAGGTCCATCAAAATCCAACTTTATTGTTGCAAATTCCATGCAAAGTTCAACATACAAGGTATACACCCCCATAATATCTGTCCCTCCTCTATGATTAAGCCCAGGTGGTGAAACGCGTGAGCGGTGTTGGAGTGGGAGAGACACTATGGTGGTGTATACCTTGTATGTTGAACTTTGCATGGAATTTACAACAATAAAGTTGGATTTTTATGGACCTTGGTTTTCTGCGGCTGATTGGAGAGGATAGTGACATGCTTTGCTGTGCCTATGTGTTTGTGGAGATGCACACATAACTTATTAGCACACACAAGGGAAAGGAGCCACCCTAAAACTGGATATCAGGGCCAGTGTTCAGGAGAACATCTGATTCTGCAGGAAACTAGAACTTTTAAACATCAAGGAGCAGCATTCACTGTAAGTGATTCAATCAGATTTTGAAATAGCTTAAAAACCTTTTGACTTTAATATCACTTCAACTGTGTATATGGAGGCAGCCATGCCACATGTTCATCACATGCACAGACTCTACTTCAGGGAGTATGCAACCTCGGCAGTCCAGCTATGATGAAACTACAAATCCCATCATCCGTCTCCAGGAATCATGCCTGTGGCTTGCAGAATTTTGCAATGACTCCTGTGATTTGTAGTTCCGCAACAACTGGAGGGCCGAGGTAGCCTACCCCTGCTCTACATTCTACTTTTCAGTGCTCTACAATGGCTACAATTAGGGATGCACCGATACCGGTTTTTCGGTCTCGAGTACGAGTACAAATATTTTTTTTTTCAGTACTCGTCGATACCGAGGACTGGTGCCATGCCCCGACTATCAGGAAGTTGAGTAGCGGATCATGACCCGTCGCCCGGCTTCCTGATTGCCTGTGAAGCCAGTGTTCTAGTGAAAGAACACTGGTTTCACCTGCGAGGTTGCCTGGCTTCCTGATCAATCAGAAAGCCCGGCGGTGAGTCGTGAGGTGCCGTCCGGCTTCCTGATTGGTCCGGGGAAGCCAGGCTGTCTAGAAACAAGTGAAGCTGGGTTTCTACCAAATCATGAAGCTGGGAGAGGGAGATCTCGCTCTGACCGGAAGTTCTGGCATCGGAGGTAAGCATTGGAGCATTTGGGCAAGTGTGAGTACAGATACTAGTATCAGTGAATTCCTAGCTACAAGTGCTGCTTTTTATGTGACGGACAACTTACTGAAAACAATGCACCCCCCTGTGTGGCTGATATCTTATGTCAACAGTTGTTATGTGGAGTTCTTGCAGAAGAATCATTTAAAAATATGAAAATCATTTTAAAAAATGACTTTGAGGTCAACATGCAACAAAAACTCAAAATATGTGTTCACATAAATACACTACATATTACTCTTAAAATCATTTCACCTATTGTGAGGCTATTGATGCTGTGCTTTGAGGTTCTGCTAATGCTTTCTACTTATGTTACGCTTTATTTATTTAAAAAAAAAAAAAAAAACTGTTTTAGGTGAGTGATCTGTACTATACTACACCAGCTGACGAGGAAGCATGGAGCCGGCTTTCTGGCCAATAAGGAAGTCGGGGGGCGAGTAATGACTCACTGCCCGGCTGCCTGATTAGCAGCTTCCCGACCAAGCAGAAAGCCAGGCGGCGAGTCATTACAAGCTGCCCGTCTTCATGATTGGTCGGAGGCCGGCTCAATGCTCCCTTGTCACCCAGTGACGAGGAAGCATGGAACTGGCATCCTGGCCAATCAGGAAGCCGGGGAGCGAGTCATTACCCACACCCTGGCTTCCTGATTGGCCGTGAAGTCAGCTCCATGCTCCCTGGTGACGAGGGAGCATTGAGCTGGCTTCCCTGCTAATCAGAAAGCCGGGCGTCTTGTATTGACTCACCGCCCGGCTTCCTGATACTGGAAGTTCTGGTATCGGGATAAATATCGGGAGCATTTTGGCGAGTACTCGCCCAAGTAATCGGTATTGACACTGATACCGATTCTAGTATCAGCATCAGTGCATCCCTACAGATAACACAGTGTACAGACGGAAGTGTGTGCAAACAAGTGGCTAAAATATA
>NW_017306421.1:1486980-1492354 GCF_000935625.1 Nanorana parkeri | reverse complement strand
ATATATATATATATATTTTATTATTATATATTTTATATAATTTACTATTTACTTTGGCAATTAGAGCATTATATAGCATATAGTGATTATTGCTATACATAGTTGTGACAATAAAAACACACAATAGATCTGATTCCTAATGTTAACAATAGTCTGGTTTTATTCATTACCGAGAGCCCCTTGGCAGATGTCTGTCCTTGTAGCACCATCGACTATAAACTGAGGATTGGACATAAGTTGCTGTAAAAAATAAAAAATAGAAAAGAAGAATGAGTACAATGAAACTAAAATAAGAAAACTTAAAATGTGCTTGCTTGCCATGTGTGTGTGCATGTATGTGTATAGCAAAAATTGCACATGTGAACTCACCTGCTATGCCTTGTGATTAACATTCATATCATGCATTAAACTTTAAATGCATTAAAGGAGAACTATGGGGTTAAGGCTTTTCCCCATAGTTCTCCTTTAGGGTAACGGGAGGACACAAACTAGCGTCCTCCCGTCACCCTCAGCTCAGTATACCGCGAAGTACAGCTCGCGGTATACTGAGACGCCACAGTATAGCGCGAGCTACTGCTCACGGTATACTGAAACGCCGCAGCTGAAGTGGATCCCGACAATTATGTCTGGATCCGCCCAGCTGCGTGAGTGACAGCTGGCTCTGCCTATCTAGAGGCAGAGCCAGCTGTACCCGCCCCCTCCCCGTCCGTTCCGCCAGTCAGCGCTGGCAGATCGGAGCTGGGAGGGCGGAATCCAGCCCCTCCCGTCACAGCAGAGAGCCGTGACAGGATCGAGAGGTGAGCGAACGCCAGTATGTGTTCGCTCACCTCCCGATCTACTGAGCCGACCTGTGACAGTCTCATTGCCACAGGTCGGCTAGAACTATGAGGTGAGTTAAAAGCACTCACCTCATAGTTCTCCTTTAATGCAAAAACACAAACAATTCCACTGAACCACAATCACATATATTTCTTGGATGTCTTTGTCCACATTTCATTCTGCCTTCCTAATATCTCCCATTGTAGTCACACATGCAGGAGCACTATGCTCAGAAACTAGTACACTGCTTTTTTTACTACACCCCTCATCCCTAATGTAATTCCCACATCCCTGCCCACCTCTCTTCTTTGCCAGCCTCTCCTAGAGCCTGGAGCCCAGCTGCCTGGCGCAAGGCATTGTGGGAGATGGCCAGGATCAAGGTGACCCAGAAGTAGGGCTGCAACAACTAATCGACATAATCGATTATAATCGATTATTGAAAAAGTTGTCAGCGGAATGCGGAATACCACCAGCTATAGAGGACTACAACAAATCCCAGCAATAGTACATTATAAAGTGGTACAATGCTAAATACCACCAGCTATAGAGGACTACAAAACCCAGCAATAGTACATTATACAGCGCAATGCAGAATGCCGCCAGCTATTATGTACTATTGCTGGGATTTGTTGTATTCCTCTATAGCTGGCGGTGTTCTGCATTGCGCTGTATAATGTGCTTTTGCTGGGTTTTGTAGTCCTCTATAGCCGGTGCCATTCTGCATTCATTGCTGTATAATTTTACACTTTCCATTTCACTATATTGCACACCACACTATCTTTTTTTTCTTTTTTACTTCCACCGCTCCAAGCTTGCTCCTGTGATGGACTACAACCTCAATACAAACTAGTAGTCCTATCACTGGAGCCATTTTTTAAACTTTATTATATTGTTTATCCGATTAACCGATTAATCGAACTTAATAATCGGCTAACTAATCGATTTTGAAAATAATCGTTAGCTGCAGCTCTACCCAGAAGCACATAACACTAACAGAAGTTGCTACAGGGAACAGGCAGGGATATGCAGTGTTTAGTAACTAAAATAAGGATATTTTAGAACATAGTAACAAAGCCTTTTTATGTATTGCACAATGCATGTTCCAGACATTCCAACTCTCCCGGACGTTCCGGGAGTCTCCTGCTATTAGATAGCGGCTCCCGGCCGTCCTGAGAGAGAAACATTATTTCCCGGAAAGGTTTATTCTGCTCTATCTAGCAGAGTAAACCTTTCCCTGCTGTCTGGTTTGTTTATTTCTGACATCAGGGCCGCCGTAAGTCAGAGAAAAAAAAACAGCATTGGAATTAATAGCTAGATTGCTATTGGCTATTTCAATTTGCAATAGCCAATATCAGACTAGCTATTGCACCTGCCCACTGCTGCTGTCAATCAGCAGAGGTGAACCTGAAGTTCTCCATCAGGTCCTCCTCTGCTGATTGACGACAGCGGAGGCCGGGTGCAATAGCCAGCTTGCTATTGGCTGTTGCAAATTGAAAAAGCCAATACCAATCTAGCTATTCATTCCAATGCTGTTTTTTTTTTATGCTGACGGCAGCAGCTGTCAGAATACTAAAATATTTTAAAAAACAGCAGATAGCAAGGGAAGCAATAGCTTCTTTGCTATCTGCCATCATTTCAGGAGGGGGCAGAGGGCACCTCCCTGAAATGAGAAGGGCACCTCCCTGAAATTATTTTTTTCAGGTAGGGATCCCTGATGGTCTGAATACCTAATATGATGCTGGGGCCTTTAGATCTCCTATAAGTGATGTACTAATTCAACATGGTTCACCATAAGGAAATACATTAATGATTATTTTACTGCTTTCAGCTATTATAACATTTGGCTGAGAAATTCTCACAAATCTTCATTAGCAATTACTTATGACTAATGAATCCTCTCGTAGATCATAAACACACTTATGCAATAGTAGGCAGGATGCTGCTTTACATAGAGTGACAGTTCTAGTTTATCTACAACTATCTGATGGGAAACAAAAAGTTGGCAGTGTGCAGTTGCTAAATGTTCTAATGCATCTTATCGGTCATCTCTGCTCAGATAGTTGCTTGTCGATATAGATTAACCATAGCATGAAAGTCTGACTATAACGGACTACAGTGTATATCTGTATAAGGAACTAAAGCAGAGTGCTGGCGGATACACACGACTGCAAAAGGAACTTTATTATATCTATTTAATTTGGCTGTTACAGGTAACCATTCCTCTTTTATTCAAGTTTTGGTAGCCCAATCCCTGAGCATACAAATGAAAAGAAAAATAGAGTGTCTTCAGAAATGTTAAATTAACTTCCATGTGTTAAAACATGGATACTACATGTAGAAAACTGTTGAGTTACCGCCCAAAATCACACAGTGGCTTACATGCACATCATCAGAGCTGCAGGCTATAACTAGATCTTCTGTATTACTTTACTTGACATGCTGAGACTTATCACAGCGAGAATAAATATGGTATTTTTGACCAGTCTTTGTTAATCAACAGTACAGAGGCCTAGAATTAGTAGAAAGATGCAGGAAATTCCTATCTAGAGTTAAATTAGTACTATGAGGTGACTGATTTTACTCCTCATAGTTAGAGCCGACGTGTGACAAAGAAGCTGTCACAGGTCGGCTCTATTGATCGGGAAGTGAGCAGAAACATGCAGCCGATCCGCTCACTTACCGATCGTCTTTCTGCATTGAGCTGTGACTGGCAGTCACCGCTCCCCGCAGGGATTTAACCCCCCCCCAACCCCCGCTCCTCTGATCCTCCAGCCGCTGAGTGGAGGAACGGAAGGGGGAGGGGCGGGCACAGCTGGCTCTGCCTCTAGATAGGTGGAGCCAATTGCCACTCATGCAGCTGGGTGGATCCAGACAGTATTGTCAGGATCCGTCCCGGCTGCGGCGCTCTCAGTATATCGCGGGCAATAGCTCGCCATATACTGAGCTTTGGGTCACGGGAGGAGGTTAGTATATGTCCTCCCGTGACCCTAAAGGGAACTATGGGGAAAAACACTTACCCTGTAGTTCTCTTTTAGGAGTCCTTTTTCTGACATGCAAGCCATTGATGGAAGATCTACACAATGCCTAAAAAAAATTCTACACCCTAAAAGGTGCACTACACACTTTGCATTGCCATGGACTTTACCTCAAGTCAGTCCAATATTTACACAATGGAAATATCCCCCTTCTGTGGGGAAAAAGAAGCAATACTTGGTATAGAACTTGTGATCACAAAAATTATTTCGCTTTTCTCCCCATACAAAAAGTGTCTGGAAAGGGCTTGATGTAATATAGGAGGTCAGAATCACCTAGGAAGTAACTAAGATTGTTCTAAGAGGTGTCTAAAAGAGATCCTAAATGAACCTGAAAGCATGCTTCATTCACCCATGTACAGAAAATATGGCACTGTCAGTTTTTACCCCTTAGTATATGATGATCTCAAGTGATGCTGCAATCCATTGGCCAGTCTGTCCAATCCAGTAGCCAGTGGGATTTGTTTGGGAGCCTCTCCATGACAACAACTAGAGAACACCTTAAAAGTCAGACGCCAGATGTAATTTTTAAGGAACACTGGCTACCTGGTCTCCCGGTGGCAATAGCCGCCGGGAGTCTGTTTAAACAGCCCCGATGCTGGCGGCGTACACTGTACGTCGTCAGTCACGAAGGGGTTAAGCTGTATGGAGTTATACATTACAATATACTGTACAGTATATCATGGACCATGTGTATTGTTGTCCATAATGTTAAATACATCTACACTAGGGGTGCCCACAATTTTTTGTGTTAAGATCTACTTTTCAAATGACGAGCTACATGAGATCTACCAACGGAAAAAAAAAAAAACCTCTCTCCTGGCTGTCTTTCCTCACTCTCATGGTTGTCTCTCCTTGCTCATCCTCCTGGCTGTCTTTCCTCTCTTTCCTGGCTGTCATTCTTCATTTTCTCTCCTGGCTGTCTCTCTTCGCTCTCTTGGCTGCCTCTCCTTGCTCTCTCCCCTGTCCGTCTCTCCCAGCTCTCTCTCCTGGCTCACCTTGCTGTATTTTGCAAACAGTGCAGTGCAACAGGCTGTGTAAACTAATATTCTTTGATGTAATACATAGAACTTCAACCACCAGTATCCACCAGAAAGGTGTCAGGGAGCTTGGCTCAGCAGACTCAAGCTAATAGGTAATCATGTGTGCACAGCTAAATAAATATACCAAAATGGAATAAAGGGGCCGCCATTCACACCCTTCGTGATCTACCAGCATCAGCTTTGAGAGCTACTGGTAGATCACGATCTACCTAATGGGCACCCCTGATCTACACAATCCCTATGTCAGGGCTCGACAAATGGGCTTTTGTCTGCCTCCTCTGCTGTCAAATCAGCTCTGCCCCGTTCTCCTCCCCGCTGGGAGCCTGCAGTATGCTGCAGTCTGTGTCCCCTTTGATCCCAGCTACCTTCTCTGCCTGTATTAGCAGAGGCAGCGGGGATCGGAGGTGACACAGACAGACAGATGCAGCCGGCGCCCAGCGGGGAGGAGAGACCTTCCGCTGTCAGCTGCTGTGCCCCCCC
>NW_017306421.1:1477042-1486940 GCF_000935625.1 Nanorana parkeri | reverse complement strand
CCCCCCCATGCCCTCTCTTCCACTGGATAAGAGACTTGTCGCCAACAGCAGAAAGCCGCTCCCATCCAGCGTTTAGGAGCAATAGCCAGCTTGCTATTGGCTGTTTTTAATTGCAAAAGCAGGCTGGCTATTGCACCCGCCCACTGCCTGCTGTCAATTAGCAGAGGATGACCTGAAGAAGAACATCCTTCTTCAGCTTATTGATAGCATGCAGTGGGCGTGTGCAATAGCCAGTGACAAACACTGATCTAGATAATGCTGCAATAAAAGAGGGAAGCACAACTTTGTGTGTCCACCAGGGAAAGAGTTCTGCTGTCCTCAGAGTGAGGATCATAAGGGAAGGCTGCTCTGCATGTAAGGCCATAAATTAATAATGGCTTGTGAAGTTACGTCATGTTAAAGCGGTCATTACAGGTCCACCAAATGTGTAAACTACCCCGAAGCCTCTCAAACTAGTAAAACTGCTTTATACAAGTCAGACTATAGGCACTGTAGCCCCAAACCCTGAAGGCATACGTATGTGGCTGTTTTCCACAGTATTCTTTTATGTCATTTTGGATGACTACAACGTAATACAATAAGACTGTTTTAATATAAACAAATAAATAAAGTGTTATGCTAAATCATTACATCCTATTTTTATATATTTTAGACTTTCAGTTTAGCAATGATTTTCCGGTCTTATATTTTATTTCTACAGCGGAATATTTTTTCAAAAAACTTATGTTTGACATTTTAGATTGACAATGTAGTTGTTTTCTATACTCGTTGTACACTTGACATTCACAGGAACATTAAAACCGCTGAAGAGCGGCAGCAGATGTGGTCTGCAGTGGCCACTTGCTCTATAAATATAGCCTGTTGAATCTGCTTTGAAAGGTCCTTAGCTCTCTTTTAAGGTTATTGGCTGTTTCATGAACCAAGGTATCCCATTGAGGTTCTTTGTTTTGTATTATTATGATAAATGTTTAATAAAATACTTTAAAAAAATATTACGTGTTGGGACCTTTTTCCAGCAAACGTTTGGATATTCATACCAAATTTGCGCAATGTGTACCCAAACATTTTTCAGCCATTTATAACCTGTTCTTCAAAATGTTTAATAAAAACGTATTGAAAAGTGAAAAAACATGTGACTCTGTATCATTTGTAAATGTATATGTACACGGGGCAGCTATTTGTGCTTACTACATATATCAAATATGCTTCTTGATTTTCAGTGCCACTCATGTTCTGATTTACTGCTACTTCTAAAATGGAAGCGTAAGCCGTCGGCCGCTGTCAGAATACCTGAACAGAGTTAGCAGCTGATTGGCTGCTAGCTTGCTAGCTCTGTCCGGCCTAGAATTTTTCAACTGACTCAGCTGATTGAGGGATGCCGTGTGGAAGGGTGCCAACAGCGGCACCCACTCTGCGAAATTTGGTCAGTTCATGTAAACCCGACTTTAGTCATTGCTAGTTAATACTGACCCCTAAGTGCATTAAAACACCTGGTATTCCACAATACAACAGAAAGGTGTTTATACTGTACTTGCATGGTTGATCCGCAGATATCACAAAATGTGGTCTATTATAAAACAATTTGCAGAACCATTCACCCTGTGAATCTATGTTAATGTTTGCTCTCTGCAAATTGAGGCAGAAACAAATGTTCTCAGTATATTTTCTTTTCAGGTCAAATGTAGAATTCGGAAATAGAGCATTGTGGTCACTTGATGGAGCTGAGGAGCAGAGGAGATACATTTATTTCCTATGCTCCACCGCTCAATCTAATGCAGTATTTCCCAAATGTTACATTCGACTTGAAAAGGAAAACATTGAGAACGTTAGTTCTTGCCTCAGAACAAACGTTCGCATTTATTCGCACAGAACAAATGTTCACATAGATACATAGAACAAATGGCTCTGCAAATTGTTTATAAATAGACCCCAATGTGTCATTATGCCACAACCTTGATCAAACTATGATATATAGGTAAACAAATCTGGTCTATAATACAGCGGCAGTATTGTAATATTTGTATAGATGTGCCATCACTTTTATTGTAAGCAAGATCTGTTCATAGATACAAACATAGGTCAAGAGATTCACTATGAAAGAGGCAGAATGTGAAAGAACCTGTTTTTCTTCTTCCTGCCTGCTCAGTCTTGCTTGGATGTACCATCTCTGCTCATTGTGCGAGTGCTACTGTCTAAAATTTAGTGATTCAAGCTACAGGATTTGTTCTGTAATTTTGGTATGCTCTAAGTGCTCAAAGGCAAAATGTATTTGTCTTTGTAATCTAGTATTATTTACAGTCACAGTTTGACATCAAACCTCCCAATGAAATGAGCTGTCGGAGACAAAGAGGAATTGAAGGAGTCTAGTGCTACCCCACTCCACCAGTTGTCCTCCTAAATCTATTATGATCAGTTGCTGTGCCTTAGCATACATTGTATTTAGTATGCGTTGTTTATGTGGCTGATATGTAATTGGAGTAATGGGCTATGTGAGATAAGTTAGATATAGGTGGCTGTATAAAAGCAGCCACTCTCTCCATTATAAGGATTGATTTGGATTTCTAGGTCTATATTGGATAAGAAAGGGGTTAAAGCAAGCACTTCAGACATTCAGAGGTGCCTATTACTGTATAATTGTTTGAAACTCTTACTGCAGTTTGGTCCCAAATCTTTGTTCTTCTATGTAGAAAAGTAAAGTATGTGGTTGCTGTCTTCTTAAGGTAAGGACTGCAGCAGATCCCTGCACTACTATAAGCTATGCGAGGATGAGCAGATATTGCCCCACTCAATGTTTTTCAGAAGATATGGGATTCATTATGGCCATCCTCAAAGTGTGCTATGGGACCTCCTTTATAACATGCTGACCTTGTTGGTCAGGAATCAGACTGAATAAGCAGAGCACAATGCAGGATGAAGCTTCTGCATTCTGCTTCCAACAATGGCCCGATCAATGCATTATTTAAAATAATTTCTTCACCACGTGATTCAAATCCTATACAGCGTACATCTGGTATGATGAGCCTTCAAGAACTGAGCAGTGTGACTGATCCAAAGAAAATTTCAAATTGCATTATTAGATTTCAAGTAAACCTTTTTAAATACCCTGATCAACTTAAACTGGGCACATGATGAAATAGGGAAAGTAGGGGGTTAGTTTATTCTGATCGGTGGCATCTCCTGGGAATGGTTCAGCAGAGGGCAAGTTTGTCTTTTACAGGAAAAGTTGAGATATTACGTCAGTTACATGATAGAGTCCATCTGTGTCACTTTAGCTTTGAAAATAGAAAAGCTTTTGCTTTGTACAAGGTAAGACATTCCCATTGCTTTCCCACACTGCTGCACTTGGTGCCTGAAAAACCAATCACCGGGCCCAAGTGTGGTCACATGAGAAAGCATGTGAAATCCTATGTATGTTTCCACTTGTCCAGTAAGTGAAAACTTACACCAGTCATTAGATCAGCCTAGTAGTGTATTTGTGTGGCAAGGGAGCATGCAAAATGTAAGTAAATGTTCCGTGCCTACAGTAAATGTTACCTGCTACTTTGCCTTTATGAACCAAAACGGCAGCAGATTGTGCAAAATACAGGTTGCTTAGGTAGCTCGTTGCCTTTTAAAATACATCTTGTGAGAATGCCATTATTAAGATTCCCCCCATACCATGTTCAGCTCTTCCTCAGTGTAACCGGAAACAGTATTTTATAACATTTTACAGCCCCTGATCCCTCCAGTCCAGATTATTCATGTATTTTGTTCCTAAAATACATAAATAATCCTGGTAAAAGGTGTGAGGATATTGTCAGAACTTATAAGAAAAGCAGGAAGCGGTTCTCAGGAACTATTTTATTGTAATGGTGCCATCAGGGGAATCACTTAACAGCAAATCTACCACGTACAGCCAAAAATCCCTGTAATTCCAGCTAGATCCGATTCTGTAGCTTGAAATGCATCTTATATATAAAAGTACCTCTAAGCACAACCTTTTTATTTAGTTTTGGAGCCTGTGTCCCCATTGGGGAGATTCACCCTTTTATTTGTACTTGTAGTTGTTACCATTGCCACCAAGAATGAAAGGGAGGGGAAATCCAGAAGTTTAGAGTTTCTCCAGAACAAAAGGTAAGAGGAACACTTCTAATGGCGACACATGTTCCAGGTACAACTGTGTAAGAGGAGAACTCCCCTGACTTTGGGAGATCTCCTCTAAATTCTTGCTGCTCTGAGACATGAAGTATAGAAAAATCTCCCCAATGGTACACAAGGGGAGGCTATTAATAGCACTTTTATAAAAGTCAACTTAAAAATTTAAAATGCTGGTGGCGTTTAATGGCAAAATAAATATGGGTAGCTGTATCATACCACTTGCTACTTATTGTGGCCTTTTTAGTGCATCATTATTAGGCTGACACAGAAGTCTAAACACAGTGTGTGGTACTGGGTTCAGGATCCCAGGCCTCCAACAGTACATTGCTTATTTTTTTAATAACAAAAAAGAAGCAATGCAATTTTCCCCACAAGGAAAACACATCAAATCATTTCCTCTGATTAGCAAATTGCTGATGTAAATAAACTGAAGCTACATTATGTAGTACAAAATGGTTTCATATTTTGCTTAATAACAGAGCTGGCAGAGCTACAAAAATGTTTCTGTTCAACGCAGTAGGTAAGGAAGGCCGGGCAGGACCAGCACTTGCTTTGAGTAGAAGCTGCTACAGTACTCAGCATTTACATTCTGCTAAATGGTGTGGACTGGAAACTATGTTCTCCTCATAGATGAAGTTTGTGGAACAGATCAGTGGCATCTGTAGGACCAGACACCTGGGGAACATGTCTCCATGCAGGAGGCCTGGATCTTGGGCCCACAGAACACTTATATTATGGGGTAATGATAAGAAAACATTGTGGTTCAGTGACTACAGATTACCAACAGTGCCCAGTGGTGGACTCAGGATTACGTTTACTGCAAGAATGGCGTCTACTGCCTCCTGCTCACCCGTCTCAACCTCTCTCCACCCCGCAGGTATCCTCAGCGGACTGGACTTGAACCCTGATGACATCTGGTTCCATTACAGGTCCTCTTGACTAACCTTCTGTATGGACTCGGATAGCAGCTCCCACCTCCTTACTGTTTGGATTTCTCCAAAACTTCTGCCATGCGCTGAACTGTGACAGCATCCAAATTCTCCATTTTTTTCCCCTCACATCATCAGCAACAATTGCTGGCTATGTTTTCCGCTTTTTTTGCTGTATTTTTTAATAAGATTTCTCCTGAATGTTAGTTCTGAATGGTTAATGCCTTCCACACCTTTGAGTTGTTTATACTATACATATTTTTACTATGTCTGCATAACTTGACTTCAATAAAGAACTATTGAAAGTAAAGGTACAGCAGGAATGCAGCACAAGCCCAATTCGGGTCGACTTCTTTTAGGGCCCATTCACACAAATTGCAGTGCGTTCCAGAGCGACAGCTGCTGGAACGCACAGCAATCGCTCACAAACTTTCCCCCTTTGTTGTGGGGCAGGAGGGAGCAGCTGCCGCTCTGGGATGCACCGCAGTTGGTGTGAATGGGCCCTAATACCAGTTCAGTTCCCCCTAGAAAAGAGATGTCTCCTCTAAATTGGTATCAACCTTTTATGAGGAACCTATAGCCACGATCTTCCAGATTTGATAAACGTGAACAAAAGTGGCAGACACTCCTCCCATATCTAGACCTGGATGATTGCTGGGATTTTGAAGATACGTATACGTCTTCTTTGACAGACTCCAGAGATAGACTATTGCAGATGAAATTTTTTTACCAGACTTATTATACCCTTTCCCTTTTATGTACCCCGGGTCTCCGGCCCACTCCACAGTGCTTTAAGCACTGTGGTCAGAGAGCAGATTTTTTTCACTCCATTTGGTCCTGCCCACTAATACGTGCCTTTTGGTCTGAAGTTACTTCTTTTATGGAGACTGGATTGGGTTTTCCCAACATATGTAATCCCTTATCCGGCTTGTTTTATGCCAGAAAGGCCATTCTCCTAGTGTGGGGTGGCCCTGGTGCTCCCTCTCTGAGTTGCTGGAAGGGATTGGTTGATCCTTACCTCTTTATAAGCTTAATTATGAACAGCGAGGCATAGTACCCTGGAGTTCCTATATTCCCTGCTAAATCTATTCTATGTAGTGACAGCAGTTGATGCTTAATCTAGCACATTGTGTACGGAGACTGCAACCTACTTGTGAATTTCTACAACATTTTTTATAACACTAATAAAAAATAAAAAAAAGATGCCACAAGCAGTATTTATTTACCGCACCATACCTAAAGCTCACCACAATCGTTACAATCCGATTGTACAATCTCCTTTAGCTCGACCAACACTTGTGTAGTACAGGGGCCTACCTGATTGTATACAGATTGATTGGATAGATTAGGGAGGTCCTCTTTTTACATAGATTTGGTAGAGCTAAAGTTGATTGTACAGAGATTTTATGGCCAGATTGTAACGTGTGTGTTGACCCCTAATTGCACAGGTGTGAATGGGGCCTAACCTTTAATGCTCTCCCAAAATAGATCAACTCACTTGCACAATAGCTTGTTCCTTTCATATATAGTTTTTGTCGATAAAAGGTTAGAAAAGTTAGGCTTTCTCAATGCTTTTCTCAAAACACAAGTCTACTTCTTCAGAAGATTACAGGGGGTACAATACTAATCTGATATTACTGCATGAACCCACCTATCCAAAATAAAACAACCAGATGCCTCACAGTGGGCTATAGTGGGATCAGAGCAGTGGCATCACAAGGGGGGTTTGGCCCGCACTCGGGTGCCACCATTGGAGCGGTGACACCAAAATGGCTCACAGTCATTTTGGTGTCACCCTCTCTGAAAAGTCGGGCACTCGGTCATTGACCGAGAGCCCGACAGTATCAGGAGAGAGGAGGGGACCCAGTGGCATATGTCATCCCGCCGGGTAAATGTCTCCTCCTCTCTCTGCCAGCGTCCAACACCAAGAAGGCCGCCGGCAGGCGTCCACAGGATAACCGTGCATGCGCGATGATGTCATCATGCACGCACGTAGCGACGTCACGGCGGGGTGTCACCCGGTCTCGGCTCCAGGCGACACCCGGCCTCGGGACGCCCCTGGATCAGAGAGGAGCAAATAGCCCAAACCAACCCCAATCATGTCAACCAGAGATAGGCAAACTCCGGCCCTCCAGCTGTAGTGCAACTACAAATCTCACTAGGCAATGCAAGACACTGACAGACACAGCAATGACTCCCAGAAGCAGATGCCAGATGGGATTTGTAGCTTCACCACAGCTGGAGGGCAAGAGTTTGACTACCCTGATGTAGATCCTGTATAGGAGAAATGGCTAGTAATGGGTCCTAAGAGTAATCAAAGGCAAAATCATGCCTCAAAAGAGCCTTTAACTGCACAGCCTCATCCACTTTGTGCCAGAAGCATTTTTAGCTTTCTTCCCACTACGATATATACCACAATCAATGTTCTATGTAAAAGTATGTATGCCGCAGAAGTAACATGACAGGCAACTAGAAGAGAAGACAAAGATGAATATGTCTTACCGAAGGCCGGACCCATTTAACTCCGTAGGTTTTGGAGGAATTTGGACCTAGCTCTTTAAAGCCCAATGAGTAAGCAGTCGGAGGAAAAGTGTCATCTTTAAACAGAGTTCCATTTTGTAAGCACTCTTGCTGAATCCGATCATAATCCTGTCCCAGAAACTTCACAGCATTATCGTGTTTCCCTACACCCAGCTCATGGTCCCGTTGTTTCTGCAGTTGGGCAGAGATCCCTGTGGCGTACACGGGAACAATCGCTTCCTCAGTCATCTTGGCTTCCCCAAAGTTCTGTGTTATTTTCTGGAAAAGATGTGTCATAGCTCGTAAATACAAAAATTCAAACAGCCTGTTGAAAGTTCAGGTTTAGATATAAAGTCCACAGTTCCCACTTCCTACCAGCATAATGTACTCTAAGCTAACCCCCCTGCCACCCTTTCCCCACCACCCAAGTGCCCTCTCATTGATAGCCCCCCCTGCAGTGTTTACGTTCTCCATTCAAAAATCCAATTGGTGCTGCCTATACCTGTGTAGTAACTTCTTACACTTCAAATACTCCTGAATAAGGGGCCTTACACCAATGGTACAGCTACAGCCCATTCAAGTCTTTGGGAAGTCACAGCGCAGATATGGGCAGCACCAAGAAGATTGTGTCATGAAGGATGTAAACACCTTCTGGTCAGTGCTGAGGAGGTGTTCTATGGAGGATAAGCACAGCGGGAGAAGGCCTCTGTCGGAGGGAGGTAAGTGGAAACAAGTGTTGGGGGGGATTAATTAGGGTAGGTTAGGAAGGTAGGGAACATGTGCCATCAGGGAGATTTCCCTTTACTTTCTGCCACAGGGACACAGCAGGAAGTAAGAGGAGATTTCTCTAAAGCAGAAGGTTTATCCTCTCTTAGCTGTCAGCTAGAACAGGTTTCCTCATTGGAAGATTTGCACTCACCTCCTGTCTGTGAGAACTGTAAAAGATTGCTTTCCTGCCACAGAGACAAAGCAGGAAGTAAGAGGAGATCTCTCTAAAGCAGAAGGTTTATCCTCTCTTAGTTGTCGCTAGAACAGGTTTCCTCATTGGAAGATTTGCTCTCACCTCCTGTTCCTGTGACAACTGTAAAATGATTGTCACACGCACAGGAGACACAAGGCAGTGGACACAAGGGTTGGATAGGGGGGGTTGATTAGGGTAGGTTAGGAAGGTAGGGAACATGTGCCATCAGGGGAATTTCCCTTTACTTCCTGCCACAGAGACACAGCAGGAAGTAAGAGGAGATCTCTCTAAAGCAGAAGGTTTATCCTCTTTTAGTTGTCGCTAGAACAGGTTTCCTTATTGGAAGATTTGCTCTCACCTCCTGTTCCTTTGACAACTGTAAAAGATTCAAATTCCTGTCACTTTCTGTACTGGATGCAATGACCCCCAGGAGCTCATCAGAATGAGAGAGGGTGTATCTCCCCAATGGGGACAGGGAAAGCACTGAAAAACCTAACAGGGGTTTTAAGCCTTCTACATTCTATCAAAGACTTAAGAATAAATGTTTTGGCTTTACATGAACTATAAATTATAACCATCAGTTTATGGTCAGAAATAAGTGTACAATGATCCAACTGCCTCATGGGGGGTTAGCGGCCTGGCTTCTGACACTGACCCAACTTGTCTTACCATGTACGCAATAGGAAGGGAGGCTAAAAAAAACACAGTGCGACCTTATCTGTGAGGAAACAAGGACTGGATGGGGTTTTCTAACCCATTTAAATTGTTATCTCAGAAAGATAATTCAGGAGTCCTCCACCACCAGAAGATTGCTGACCAACCTGCCAAAAGCTGGCCAGAATGGCAGCCCCTCACCCAATATCTATGAACTGCATTAGACAACATTTATCTATTCAATATAAGACTATGGAACTACAAGAACCAGCATGACAATCATATTAGGAATATTACTTCTAGGGTGATTATTTGCATTTTTAATGCCATGATGATGAGTTTGCAAACAAAAAAAGTCAAGCCTCAGTATATATTACCATCTATTAATATCAGGGGATTCCTGCAGTTTATTGTTTTAATAACAGTCACATTCTCAGTTATCTTATCTCTGGCACAGGAGGTTTCCTCTCATGATGTTAGCAAACATCAAGACAGGAAAGGCTGCAGTGGGTTCATCGCTTAGAATCGGCCTCTTTGTAGCAGGTCGTGTTTCCTTTTTGTGTCTGTCTGGCTTGTGAAGTAGCCACTGCAATGTTTACCTTGTATCAAAGTGCCACCACACTGTATGCAATGCTCATTCCGAGGTACCAATTACTGGAGAGAGAGGGGGGAGACAGAAAAAGGGGGGGGGGGGAGA
>NW_017306421.1:1469226-1476501 GCF_000935625.1 Nanorana parkeri | reverse complement strand
GGGGAGAGAGATAAGTGGGACAGAGAGAGTGAAGGGGGAGAGTTAAGGGGGTGAGAGAGAAAAGGGGAAAAGAGAGAGAGGGAGAAGGGGGAGAGAGTTAAGGGAAAGAGAGAAGAAAGAAAAGAGTGAAAGGCTTCTTCCTAGGTGCAGATGACTCCTGTATATAACTATAATTTTCATACAATGATCGGACACACACACACTGATACACAACATGAAAGGAAATTAGGAAGGTCGTCTAGTCAGATCAGTGCAACTTCCCCTGGCTCTGCGACCCCGTCCCATCACTGTACAGCCACTCCCTCCAACTTTGCCACAATAGAGGGAGCGCCCAGCGCGGATCCCCTGGGGACTTATAGCGCCTACCTGTGCAGTAGCCCCCTGTTAGTGTCAGTGAGGGTCCCCCGTGTCCTGCAGATCGCACTCTCAGCCGTCGTGCTGTTGTGTAGTTGTCTCTGCAGTCTCCTCCCTGCCCTGGCCGTGTGTCAGACCCTCCCTGGGGCTGTCTCTATAGCAGACACTCCCTGGCTCTCCCCAGTAACTGGCAGTCATGTCAGACCCTCCCTGGCTGTCATTCCGGGTATTTTACCGTCTGATCTTTCTATCTCGTACATTACCAGCCCAGCCCAGTATGAATGTGCAGCTCCTCCTATGTTAGAAGCTGAATTCTATGTGCGGGTATAAAGCTCGCGGCCATTCTTCATTGAAGTCTTCTTTTCTGTCAGGTTGTGTCAGGGAGACGCCTTGCCATGCAGACAAGACAAGACCTGAGGGGATGTCAACCTCTGTATATGACAGAAGTATGAGGTTTGCAGGCCTCTCCCCCTCCCCAACATGGAGAACAGCTGAAGCAGACACACAAACCTTTCTACTCCTTCATGTCCCTCCTGGCAGAGCAATGCTGCCAGGACATAACAGGAACCAGACATTTTCCACCTCATAAAAACACACCGAGTCATGTTACTAGCTCTGTTATAAATAAGGGGATTCTATTTACATAAGTTGCAGCATACAAGTTAGGGTTGCCACCTTTTCTTCAAGTGAAACCCAAACACTCTAGCGCTGCGAACAGCAATTATTTTTTGTTTTGAGAAAATAAGAGGAGAGAGCAAGGAGAGGCAGCCAGGGGAGGGAGTAAGGAGACCAGCTATAGAGGACTACAAATCCCAGCAATACATTATACAGCACTACAAAATAATATGAGGCTACATACTCTGTGCTGTTCTGGGTTGGGCCCTGATGTCTTCAGGTGTCCTGGTGGGCTGTGCGGGCTCTCAGGATGTCTGGGCTATAGTCATTGACGGAACTAACAGGGTCACAGTGGTCGCAATTGCGAACGGGCACTGGCGTTCTGCCTTTTGGGGGGGGGGGGCCTCAATGGTTTCTTGCACTGGGGCCCTGGGGTTTCTAGATACGCCTCTGTATACGCGTCAGTATACATACCATACAGCTGTGGAGTGGGCGGTACCCTGTGTTTGCTTGTCACTCTGGGGGCATGGCTATCATCTGTGTGACTTTCAGGGCCCTGTTTGTTCCAGTGCGTTCCGGTCCAGTGCGATCTGCAAAAAATGCTGCATGCACTATTTTTTGCAGATAGCACTGGAGCAGAATGCAAGCACCAAAGTCCCACGCGCTTGGGTGCCGGCAATCGCACGGCGGCGTGGCTGCGGTGCCATTGAGTTCACTGCCCTGCCAAGCCCCCTCCCGCCTTAAAACAATGTGAGCCAGCCGGGTTGCGTTCCAGAAACCGAACACACTGGAACGCACTCTTGATGGTGTGACTGGGCCCTCATCCTGGCAGCTTCCCCGTAGTGGGCGGGGCCAGCTGTCACTTGCTGCTGGAATACTGGGCTCCACCCTCCAGGGATGGCCCTGCTGTGAGTCCCTGCAGTAAATTCCAGGCTGGCGCTGCGCTGCTGCAGCGGGTTTGCCACCCGGCCCTTCCTCTGAGCTGCGGGCACCTGTAAACAGGCACAGGCTGCCCACAACTCAGAGGAAGATCCGGTTTCAGGCAGATGCGGCTGCCCGAGATTGCGCTTGCCGAGGACCTCAGCAGCTGCATCTGCCAGAAAATGCAACTGAGTGTCTTGTGTCCGGGTGGGATTTTCTTTCACTTTCACTGATAACAGTGACCAGGACAGATAAGGTGAATCTCACTAACAGGGAACAGGACAGCAATAAAAACCTGACAGGTGTTCTAATCCCTCTCCACTGTATCTAAATCTAAAAAAAAAAGTTTGGGCTTGAGTTGCACTTTAAGTGTGTGTAATGTTTTTTTTTTTTTGCAGGTTTAGAATAGGGCAGCCGCGTGGAAAGGTAGGGTTGAAGATGGAAACCTACAATTTAACTTTACGTACACTTTAATAACAATAATCACTTTATTGCCAAGACTGTGTGCTTAAGCAAATACTGCGTTTTTCTAATCTTTTTTTATTCGCGGTACGCTTTAAAAATATGCAAAAGCTTGAAGCACTTCAGTCTAAAATAGCATAGATTTTGAGGAGGACCCCACACAAAAAAGTGGGTGTCCCCTTCACATCGAAGTGCCCCCTTCAAATCAAGATCCTCCTCTTCACATCAGAGTTACCCTTTACATCAGAAGCCCCATTTTCATATGAGAGTCCCCCTCCCCCTTCAAATTAAAGTTCCCCTTTTACATCAGGAGCTCCCTTCACATCAGCCTTCATTGCCCTTTCACATCACAGTCTCACTACCACAACATTTTGAGACACCCCTGAGGTGGCCGGGAGGCACACCAGTATGCCATGGCATCCTGGTTGAGAAATGCCAGTTTAGAGAGGTGTCAGTCATGCAGGCGCAGTTTACTAACTTGTAAGCAAAGACTGCCCAAGGTTACAAGAAATGTCAAGTGAGAGGGGAGTTGCATGGAGCAGAAAGCCGAGTGGTGGCTTAGGGGAGAAAAATAGCTTGCAGGACAGGTATTTAAAGCTATTTCAAGCATTGTTCTCCTGAACAGAGACTGGCTGTCAGACTTGAAGCGCATTCATACCCATGAGATCATCATCATCTATGTGAAAATGGCCTGATTGGGCAACTGTCCTTTGATATCTATTGGTACTCTTCCATTTTTTGCTTATACCTGATAAATGTCAAATTACAGTTTTTCTTCTGTACCAGAGTGCATTATGCCTAACATATTAACATGCCATCTCTCCAGTATCCATATCCTATTTCCTTTTATTAAATAGCCGATATTTTATGCCAGTATTCAAACAATCACCATATAGCATGAAGGATTCATACTGTTACTAGGCCAGGGTACAGCACAGAGGATAGTACAGAGTACTAGCAGCTGAAGGGGAAGAACTTCTCCTGAAAATTGGAGGAAGCCGGGGGAGAAGTGATGGTCACATGATGTTTATACCCCACCACTAGTGCTTGTGATAACCAGATTTTAGAGATTTACACCTACTGCAAGCCTCCAAAATGATTTGCACCATCAGTGTGAAGCCACTCAATTGACTTACTAACTTTTCTCGAATCGAACGAAAATTGATGTAGTGGCGTTTTCGTTCGGAAAAAATTGCAGCAAGAATACTGCACATGCGCAAACGAAAATCTGTTCGGTCGATCGACAAAATTCGGTTAGTTATATTAACGAAGGATTATTGAAATGTATATTGGTCTGTGCTTGATGGGGTATTTCAGCTAGAATAGAATGTGGGTCCTTGGCAGCAACAAAAATTTCCGATCGAAGATCTTTAGGTGTATGGCCAGCTTTAGGCTGGGTTCACACCTAGGCAACGGCGCTTTTACGCGTCTCTACGTGTGCTTTTTGCACGTTTTCACATGCGTTTTATGTGCATGAATCTGGTTGCGCATTTTTGTGAGCAGAGTGAAGCTCATTGATGTTAATGAGCAAACATTTTCAAGCATTTTCTATTGAGTCTATGGGGCCAGAATGAGCTGTAATATGCCAAAAAAAAGCTCATGTACTTTTTCCAGCGACAGGCGTTTTTGCTTTTTACGTCAGCGTTTTGCTTATTGTGACAAAACGCTCAGATGAGAACAGGGCCATAGAAATAAATGGGCTTTTTGGGGGACATATTTTTTGAGCAATTTTTAGGGCAGAAAAAGTACAAAATTTTGTATGGGGGCCCCGTGATTGCTAGTTATGCCACTTGCAGAGCCCACCTGATATACTAAACAGCCCACCTGAGAGTGACACTGCAGAGCTCACCATAGACTCTCTATAGTGGGCTCCTAGGGTCTCAGATGTGCTGCACACCTCTTACACGTCAGCGCTGTCCGCCTTCGTGGTCACCAGGCCCCGCCTCCTCTTCCATCCCAGGCCCCGCCTCCTCTTCTATCGACAGGCCCCACCTGCTCTCAGGCCACTGGCCAGTGATGTAAGAGGAGGCGGGGTTGCTCTAAAGCAGGCCCAGCCTCCTCCTTCACTGAGAATGCTGGCCTCTACTGCCGTAGCTGCTGGCTGTCACTGACACAGCTCCGCAGCAGCTGTGAGGGGAAACGCCGCTGCTGAGCTGTGTCAGTGACAGCCAGCACCCTTACATGCCATAGCGACCCACACGGCATCAGAGGGATTGGGTCGCGACTGAATGACCAAGGACAAATGCGGGTCCTGAGGTTACACAGGTTGAGAACCACTGGTATATAGTGTATAACTCTGCTCTGCTGGTACATGTCAAGCCGTATCCCAAAATACCCTCACCTACATAACCTTCAAAGGCAATACACAAAGTGGGGATGGCAACTGTTAACAGCCCTGGGCAGACCCACATTGAACATTTTTCAAATTGAGTTTTTCCACGGCCACCATGAGGATCTGAATGAGGCATAGCTCTACTACGTAGCTTCACATGAATGTGTTCCTACACAGGTCTGGATTCCTGCATATCCAGAACAGGCCATGCCCTAGAACAGGGGTGGGCAACTCTAGCAGTTGTGGAACTACAAGTCCCATGAGGCACTGCAAGACTAACAGCCTCCCAGAGGCTGCACGGATCCACTTCTGATCACAGCAGCACAGAGCAGATGGCACCGCTGTGACATCCGTGCCCATATTTTTTTTTCCCCTCCATCGCAAAACTGAAATTACCGGACCCCATGTTGGTCTATAAGGAATCAGATGTAAGCGAACATGTGTTAATTTACATCAGATTATCATCAATCCGGCCCAGTGAAATGGAACTCTGTTTCATTTGTTTTCCCAGACCTAGCTGGACTCAGGGGTAACCGGGTGTAAATGGATGCGCATCCATTTACACACAGCTGCCCATAGACTTACATTGGGAATCCGATCAGGTCCACTTGAAAAACCTGTCAGGCAGAACCGATCAGACCGAGCGTGTGAAAGGGGCCTAAAAGGTGGTCGTTATATGTAACTTGTATTCTTTGTAAACAATGTGGTTTTTCTTTTAAAGTTTGAGGTGCTTCTCCTAAAGATCCCAACTACTTTTGTATAGAAGTCCCATGTGCGTGCTGCTGTAGACATCATCTGATTCTGCTTGTTTAAGATAGTTTCTGGGGATCATCTTGTCACAGCTAAAGAGAATCTAAGACAAGAGAACTGTATATTGCTTATTTAATGACTTGTGTAAAAGTTTTAAAAGAATAGGTGCTACTATGACTTGGGGGCCACCTAGTGGCCATCGTTATTAAATCTTATCTTCCCTGGGCTAGTAACACCACCAAAAATGTAATACATGCACCATTTTGGCAATGCAGTTCACCACAATGCATGGTAGTGCATTACAACACATATTGGCGCTGCATTGCCTTAGTCCTTTAAAATGAATGTTACCACAATGTGCTGGATCCCAACGGTGCGTTTCAGCCCTAGTGTGTCAGAATCTAAAGCAACAGTAATGCGTCCATGGGACATATCCAAGAGCAGTCCAACGAAGGGTTGGGCAACATGGCAAACAGTTAACAAGCCCAACATAAACTAGGACTGCCCGTAGCTAAAATAAGCCTATGCTCAAAACTAGCATCAGATGAAGCAGAAAATGTCCACCTAGTAGAATATGTAAACAGAAGAGTAGGTGGCAGCCTCAAAATCTGGAAAGCAATGGCCTACCTCAGAGCATTAAAAAAAAAAAAAAAACCAAGACGTAGTAGCGTGAGCCTTAACACGACAAGCTAAGCTTTCCACATTTCCTAGCTTTAAGAATCAGCGGAAACAGCCATTAAAGCAGGAGAATGGCAAATCAACTATTGGTGCACTAGACCCAGATAGTCTGGCAGGGCCCACAGTGCATCTGCTAAAAGTCTTCCAAGGTCACTGTACGGGAGCCATCTGGGTCAGTCTGAGGCAATGATCAGAATGCCCTCACAGCACATTGGTTTAGTGGTTAGCACTTCTGTCTTGCAGCACTGGGGGCCCTTGGATTAAATCCCAGCCAGGATATCTGAATGGGGTGTGCATGTTTTCCCTCCCACACGCCCAAAGACACAATAGTAAGTTAAACTGGTCCTCCTCCAGTTGTACACCACCACCAATCCTCAAATTGAACCCAGATTGGATGGTCCTCCAACAGGCTTGTCAAGTGCTGAAGGGACAGCCAAATTGCCCAAAGCTCCAAGATGTTGATCAGGAGACAATATTATATTTCCCCAATCTCCATGCACAGATTCCCCCTCCCCAGAACCAGACCAAGAACCCCAAACAATATATAGATTCCAGTTAGGTTTTCTGACTGTTCAGGATCCACACAAACCTCTGCAACAGTTGGACAGTCAGATATAATCCCTCAACAAGAGGTTGACTACATATAGCACAACGGGGGTGCCATAAGAACCATAGTAAAAGCCTAAGGTGCTGAAGGGCAGAGCCAAAATACCGATAGTGTAGTGGTCAAAGCACAAAGCTCAGAAAGAGCTGGTGTGCTGAAAAGATGGGTACATGTAAGCAAGCTTCTTTAATGTCCACAAAAGGCTTCCTATTTAAAGGGAGGGATTGACAGATCTGGTAGTTTCAATACAGAATATATGGGCCCAAATGTACATTTAGTGTCTCGAGATCCAAGATGGAACAAATGCCCCATTTGCGTTTAAGAACCGTGAATAAGTTGGATTAAAACCCCCCGTCTCCACTCTTGCCACAGGGACAAGGGCAATGACACATTGATCCAGAAGACCAGATGTAGTTCTGCTGGTCTGTGCAAAGGAAGGAAATAAAGGATGGGGCAGGGACCAAAACAGTTCAGAATCCCTGGGGCACACCTCCTGCACCCAAACATCTAGAATGCAAGATGCCCAAACAGCCACAACGGTGAACAGATAGCCTCCCAC
>NW_017306421.1:1468067-1468902 GCF_000935625.1 Nanorana parkeri | reverse complement strand
GTGTGGGGGGGGGGGGGGGCACAACCGTAAGTGGAGAGAGGTGTGTTGGAGAATTTGCCAGAATTAGAACACCAGGGGTTTTAAATGCTGTTGAGGAAGTAGAGAAATTAAGAGCGACACATCCTGACAAGCAGAGTGAGAAGACTGCAGTTAATTTGCTGCATACACTTGCCACCCATAGCATCCTTGATATTATGAAAAGTAGGTCTGAAGTGGCACTACCCCTTGAAGGTCATGCAGATCAAACAGTAATTACAAGCGAGCCCTGATGTTCAGGACTTTAACTAAAGTGCTCTACGCATATGTATGATAGGAGGCACATGCGAGAAATGCCTTCCAGTAAACCGTCACAACTGGCATGTAAATACTGAAGCAGTCTGACCCTTAACATCATTGTTGATAGGCAGTGGCTAGATCTGTTTAAGGGCGTTTAACCCCTTCATGACTGAGGCCCTTTTTTTAATTTTTGCACCCATGTTATATTCCACATTTTAGGCCTGAAAATGACGTAAAACCCCCCAACATTATATATTTTCTGAATGCCAAGACCCTATAGAATAAAATGGTGGTAGTTGAAAATTTTTATGTTGCGCAATATTAGCGCAACTCCTTATTAAACCCCAAAATTTAGTGACAAATTTAATTAAATGCCCCAAAACACAACAAATTACCCATTTTTTAAATGAAATATAAAAGATGAGGTTACAACGAGTAAAACGATACCCAACATGCCCAGTTTACAGATTGCGTGCGACCGTGAAACGGCGAAAAACTGCAGTACCCCAAAAAGTCAATAAAAGACACTTTAAAAGCCCCCACAGGTCATCAATTTAGA
>NW_017306421.1:1415679-1466347 GCF_000935625.1 Nanorana parkeri | reverse complement strand
TGGGGGGGGGGGGGGGGGCACAACCTTGAGTGGAGAGAGGTGTGTTGGAGAATTTGCCAGAATTAGAACACCAGGGGTTTTAAATGCTGTTGAGGAAGTAGAGAAATTAAGAGCGACACATCCTGACAAGCAGAGTGAGAAGACTGCAGTTAATTTGCTGCATACACTTGCCACCCATAGCATCCTTGATATTATGAAAAGTAGGTCTGAAGTGGCACTACCCCTTGAAGGTCATGCAGATCAAACAGTAATTACAAGCGAGCCCTGATGTTCAGGACTTTAACTAAAGTGCTCTACGCATATGTATGATAGGAGGCACATGCGAGAAATGCCTTCCAGTAAACCGTCACAACTGGCATGTAAATACTGAAGCAGTCTGACCCTTAACATCATTGTTGATAGGCAGTGGCTAGATCTGTTTAAGGGCGTGCCCCGATGCTGGCGACGTACACTGTACGTCGTCAGTCACGAAGGGGTTAAACAAAAAAAGTTGCAGCTGGCACTGGGGGACCGAGCAAGACCTGTCAGTGAGCAGTTGTGAAAAGGGCCTCCATCAGCCTAGATGCTGCAGTGCCGTCCGTCCGTTTTTTTACTACGGGCGGACGGCAAGAGGTTAAAGAAGGTGCACCCTTTACCAGTATAGTAGTCAGTATTAAAGACAAGACCTATCCAGATCCACAGTGGGGAAATTGACTACTTCTAAACAAAATCCTAACTAACCCGATATGCCAGCAGGTTCTTAGGAGGGTGAACAGTTGTGATGCGGGTGCAAAGTGGAAGTCCTTATGGCTTTACAGGCACTACAAACATCCAGTAGATGCCTGTAAAGCCACAAGTACTTCCACTTTGCACCCGCATTCACAACTGAATGCGGGTTTGAAGGAGTCTATTTTGGCGCTTGTTGATTCAGTGTACACCACAAGCGCCAAAATAGACTCCTTCAAACTGCACTGGAGGTAATAGCTGTAGACTCCCCATGGGGCAAGCAGACAAAGATGTGAGTGACTCAGAATCAGTCTCTGCCGCTTATAAAGCTGCAGGTAAATCACATACCGAATCGGCTGGAGGGGGTGCTAGAGTATGTTTGTGGCCTTTGATCAGTCAAAGAACTGGGTAATTAGGGTCAAAGGCCTGCATGACCATGGTAAATGCCTCATCTTAGATGGATCCCAGGATAACTCCAATGTGGAAGAGACTCAGCAGAACCATCATAGGCAAGCAGTCCCTAAGCCCTTAGTAGAACTGGGGCATCTGGTGCAGCAGGACTGGACTGCCCCTTCCCATGTCTAAAACTAGACTTGTTGCAGTGCAGGCAGGAAACCTACAGACTGCAGGTAGGAGGCAAAGCCCAATCACTCCAAAAACCCAGACAGCTGAGGGCAGGTGGGGGGGTCTGCATAAAAGGTGCCCACACACCTTGCGATAATCGCGGGAAATCCCGCGATCATACTATTATCGCAAGGTGTGTGGAAGGCGTGAGAAGGTCGCACGGCTTTTGTCTTTGGAGCACGCGCACACTGCCCGTTCAGCATTGCGGTCATTGGAAGCCCACCCCTCAGCGGGGCGGGCTTGTGATTATCACAAGTACGATCTGCCTGTCCAAGAAAGGCAGATCGTACGTTTAAATTACCTTACAACCAACCATCGCAAGACAAAAGTCTTGCGATGGTTGTAAGGTCTGTGGCCAGCATCAGGAAGGTTGATTGACAGAATACCAAAATCGCTGTAGATGGAAGTTTAAATATTCCTGATGCCCATGTGGCTCTGTGCAACAGGAGCAGCAATGGAAAAAAAGCTTAGTTGATGCTGTATGGCGGGTAAAGAGCACTGTGGACACACTTCACTCAGCAGATGAAACAGCCCTTCATTTCACAACAATAACCCATTCTATGGCAAATCCCAGCAGTGGCACCAAGCATTTAAAAACCATGAGGGAGCTTTCAGTGCTTGGTCCAACCAGCCTACTTACCGAGTCTTAGGAGACAGTGCAAGGGCAACCTAGTCCCACAATATCTAGTTCAAATGGGTCCGCTGCAGTACTCTCCAAAAGCCAGGGGGAGGATGACCATACCAGAAAGCTGCAAATCAGAGGGGAAACCGTCAGCAGCAATGTAGTGAAGCCCTAATTAAGAATAAAAGTGCTAGGAAATCCGCTAGTCTGCAAAACAGAGCTGAAGGAAAGATGTACAATCCTCCTAGGAGGAATGCTAGTATTACAATGGCAAATGGCTTACGTTTGCCAGTGTCCAGTTCTTCTGTAGGTTAAGACTTCCAGTGTCCCTAAATGGAAAAGAAAAAAATTTGCCTTTTTATACACTAAATTCAAGGGGCACTTGTTGGTCAATGGAAGTTTCTACCTTCTGTCCTAAATTTAGCTGAATTGAGCATGCTGCACCTGCGATATAAAATGTGCTGGGCCTGGGCAGGTGGACACACACAATGCTGGGAATGCAGTCTTTGTTCAAACCGGATGATAGGGATTGTGGCAAAGCCTGCAAATTACAAAAACAAAACTGTTCCTGGTAATAGGTATGCTATACTAAAGGAATAGAAGCCATTCCCTTTACAAAAGGAATGTTCATAAATAAAGCTAAGCCCAAATGCACTTTATTAAAATCATGTAGCAAAATGGGTACTCTGGCAGTAACAGCAGAGTTTAGGCTCAAAACACAAAGCTGCCAACTTGTAATTAGCAGCGTTGTCACCCAGGATCTTCAGGAAGAGACTTCGCAACTGATCACAAAACAACCTGCTTTACAAAACTTTACACAGTGAAGCACGATGCCAAACATACTGAAATAGATTTGGGGTTTATATACATTTTTAATTGTACAGTGAAAGCCAGGATTGACGTTTCAGAACACTACAGTCACAAGATGGGAAAACAAGAGACTTTAACATTTGTTTATTTAAAAGTGGACATGAACAGCAATACAAACCGAACTACTGCAGAAGTTCACAACCTCTGAGACAATCAAATGCTCATGATAGCAGTTGCTGTCAATGTAGTATTCTACAGATTTATTTTTTTAAACTTAAAGTGCAGTTTGTAAAAAGTGCAATACTTCAGACTTGGAGCTGAAGTTTTAACTGTCTCAAACAATAGTGATATGGAACACTTTGCAATGCCTTTTAGTAATCGATTCAAGAAAATTTACACCGGTGATCATTTGTGACCAACCCACAGAACTTACTACTTTTACAAACTGTAACACAGACTTCTATAGCTTAATAAATTAGATAAATATTTATTGACCCGACGCAAACCCAAAAATTGGTCCCCAGTTCTACAGAAGGCAATCATGGATCCAGGATAAGTGCTTCAAGTTGCTTGTATACTGGTTGTGGGAAAGTAGCATTCGCCAGGTGCTAGAGGCACCATTCAAGGCTTGTCCCTCCTGGCTCCAGTCCTACCAGTGGTTCCTGAAACACTACAAGAAGAATGGTGTTACACATAATACACATACATGATTTTGAACAGAAAACATTTTGACACGTGAAGGAAAGGTTACATTTTCCATGGAAACCCTGTGCAAGCTAATGCCAGTTTAAAGCAACAGGTTTGCTATACAGCAGACACCAAAAAAAAAAAAATTAATCAGTAGAGATACGCATAAATATTGGCCCTAGAATTATCGCTTTCTCTGGCTTGCACGACAATACCAAAAACATGTGTAGCGGGATCATTTTGTACATAGGCGCATCAAACGCGTGCGAGTGAATGAGCTTGCAGGGGACTTACATTTTTTTATATATATAATTTACATATATATTTTTTTAAACTTTTTTTTAACTTTACTTGCCAACACATAGGAGGGCACTGCATATTGGCAGTGACAGGTCCTCTTTAAAGGCGATACTGGGGGTCCAAAAGACCTCTAGTATCACCTTTTCACCTTAAAGCTATTGAAAGTGCAGATTGCACTTAAATAGCTTATCGCTCGGCTTCAGTAGCCCAGCAATGACTGCTCAGGGACCAGAAGCGCTGCAATCCGCGTCGCTCCTGGTACCACAGAAGCGATCTGGTGGCAGAACTTTTTCTTGGGGCGGACACTGAGGCACAGAGGCAGCCATAACTGTTGGTTTATACGGTTGCCTGCAAAAGGAAAGGCCACTGGCAAAAAAAACTATTTATAGGCCAGCCCTGAATAACCCCTCCTACAGCCGGCATGTCAGTTTTATAGCAAGCAGTACAAAAAATCCTATTTCTCTTTCGTTCATTGAAGGACAAAGCGGAGATCTTAAACTCTGCACCGATGGGTTATACCGCCACTTTGCGCTAGGCACAAAAGCTCGGGTCTGGAGGTGGATCCTGGTGGTGGCCACACCCCTATCCAAGGCAGCTCAGTTTTTCCTAGCGTCAAGGACCTATCTTCCTGCTGGGGATCTTTGTTCCTTTTTTTTATACCTTCACTTTTCATTGATCTTCAAATCAACAGACGAGCTGGGTGACAGGTTGGATACGATAGACCCTTGTAGTTTTCCCAGCTTGGCCATCGCGCACATGCAGTTCTCTGCCTAAGAAAGCAATATCAGCTGCTACAACCCTGAGGGAATGTGGGGAAGCCTATAGGATCTCAATGGGAAATGCATATGGCTGACTGGCCACTGGGCTGGTTTGTAACCACTTTTTCCTATGACAGAGCAGCACTGAATCAGTGGCCACTAAGTGCAGGTACCTGCTTCTGAGGTGGCAGGTACCCAGGCTGTCAACACAGAGGACACAGCAGCTGCACTTTGAAATGACTCATTTCTCTGGGGGTGGTAAATCTTCTGGGACACAGTTCATCCCTGGTGGGTTCAGGCTTATGGAGCATGACGGACCCTGTTAAGGGGAACATTGCTGGTGCAGTGAGCACTGAGGTGGGCTATGCAACTTGTGGGCGGGGAGTTTATCCCTCTGGGCTTGTTTCCACCAGCCTGCACGTCTACCTCAATGTCCCGTGCCCGGAGCGCAAGGGATCGCATATAAAGTCTCCTTGCATTTTGAGGCGTAGCAGTGCCATTCAAGTCAATAGCACTGCAGACTTAAAAAAGTAAGAGAAAGAAAAAATTCAATTTCCCAGCTGAATTGAGGATATCCACCCTTCTGGACACTAAAGGGGGGGGGAGATTGTTGGTTGTGGCAGAGATCATGCAGAGGCCTACAATTTTTTTTGCCAGTGTCTAGCCCTCCTGTAGGCAGCAGCATAACCCAACAGTATTTCCCTTCCTGTGTCCTTCAAAGGACAAGAAAGAAAATGGCTTATAAAAATCGAAAAAGGTTGGCAAAAAGTACAAAATTCATACTGTGCATCTTTAGTAACACTAGTTGGTAATATTGGACAAACATGAAGAAAAAAGGGTTCCCACTACTTTCTCTTTCGAAGTACAAAAAAAAAAAAAAAAATTAAAACTGCTCAAGTCAAAAACATTTACAATGAAACGTAATCAGAACATTCTAGCCAAATCAATAGGCCCATAGCTGAAAAGTAACATTTGCTCTGATCCGAGAGGCAGATTAGTGGGTAGATACAGAATCTGGACATGTTTCAAAATAATAAAGTTACAGTTGCTCTATCAGTTCATCCTTCCAGTGACAGAGGTATGGCTTGGCAATAAAACTGATTCACTTCCTTGTCCCAAAGCATCTACAGAATCTGCTTTGGTAGCCAACTATATTGCGACACCCCAATAATTAAAAGAACTATGGGGTAAGTGTTTTTCTCCATAGTTCTCCTAAGGGTCATGCGAGGACACAAAACTAGCGTCCTTCCGTGACCCAAAGCTCAGTATACCGCAAGCTACAGCTCACGGTATACCGAGACCGCCACAGCCGGGACGAATCCCGACATTACTGTCGAGATCCACCCAGCTGCGTGATTGACAGCTGGCTCTGCCTATCTAGAGGCAGAGCCAGCTGTACCCTACCCCATACATTCGGCCAGTCAGCGCTGGAGGATCGGAGCGAAGAGGGGGAATCTCTGCAGGGAGCCGTGAGTCACGGCTCTCTGCAGGGACATGATCGAGAAGTGAGTGAGCGACGGTATGTGTTCGCTCACTTCCCGATCTATTAAGCCAACGTGTGACATTTTCATTGTCACACGTCGGCTCGAACTATGAGGTTGAGTGAAAATCACTCACCTCATTAGTTCTCTATAAAAGATTGCTTTACACCTCAGGGTGTTGCAAAAATGTGATGCAAAAATTACCATGTTGCTTAGCTTTTTTCACTACCAATGGAATTACAGTTCCTGGGAATGTGCAATTCTGCAGCAGCGATCTGCCATTTAAAACCAAAAACCCTTACATGCATGTTGCACTAATTACCAATCGGTCAGACTATAGCAATTTGGTAGAATTAACTCACTGTTGATATCGTAGACAGACTCTGGATCCAGGAGCATTGGTGGAGGCAAGATTAGGTGGTCTTGAGGCCACTCTACATTTGAAAAAGTAAATGAGTTTGGTTCTGGTGAGGAGTTGCTGCTAGCCACTGTATCCAATTCATCAGTGCTGGACCTGCGGCATAGAGCACAGCTGGCTGGAGTCACACCAGGACCTTTAGGAAAGAGATCTTCATTTCGAAGGTAACTCCTAAGTGCACCACTATGGTGTACTGGACGGTCACGGAGCCATGCCCAATAAGAGGGTTCTTTAGACATCACCTGCAGACAAAAAACACCCTTTTAGCTTTACAACTCATTAGGAGAACCAAT
This sequence comes from Nanorana parkeri, assembly GCF_000935625.1. Classification (NCBI taxonomy): domain Eukaryota; kingdom Metazoa; phylum Chordata; class Amphibia; order Anura; family Dicroglossidae; genus Nanorana; species Nanorana parkeri. The sequence goes on along the minus strand of NW_017306421.1, from coordinate 1,459,649 downwards.
AAAGACTTGTTTATGAACTTGCCTCATCGCAGCATCTCCTGCTCACAACTGCTCTGTATTTCATTCTGGCCCACAAGTTGTCCCGAAGTTGTAGAAACTGGGGGTATCTGTCTCGCCATGTGTCCCCCAAAGCCCATGGAAATATTTCATACTTATAATCTTCTTCATCCTCCTCCATGTCATTTGCAAGGTATCTTGAAGAAAACCCAAATATAATTGAGATTTCTTCACACTGTCTTTGGGGCCACCATTTTTAATCAGTTTATCTGAACATTAGAGACATCAGGACAATTGGTAAACAAAAAAAAACAAAAAACGGTCTAACAAACCAAAACCACACCATATCAAACTCATATCCCCAAAATGTGCAAGTCAGAAACCAAACAGTTAAGATTTAAATATCATGTCTGTGCTAAGCAGGCAGAGGTACACAGTGAGAAGAAAAACAGTCCAGTTTAAAAACACACCTACATTCCTTCTAGCAGATTGTGTCCATGTAACAAAAATCCAATTGAAAGTCTAGCTGGACGCAAAGCAGGATGTGGTCGATCTTAGAGCAGAGACTCCAAAGGTCATCATGGCCTGGCTTAACTCTCAAACCAAAAAGCATGTTCTGTTAGGGACAGCTTTCTACTATAGGAAATGTATGCAACTACAGTACCTTGGCTAAACCCCTGACCAAAAAAAAAAAGACTACCCAAGCTAGTGTCTTTGACAGTGTGACTTGGCCTGGTCTTCCAGGCCTTAAAAAGGAGGCAGTGCCCTGTACGAGATACAGATTACACCTATTTGTTTAGTGTAAACCATTACTTCTGTGTAGGGCTGCGGTGCGGTCTTGAGCCAAGTGGGTCAGGAAATTGTCTAGGACTATCAAAAAAAGTATCTTGCAATTGTGTGGGCACTTCAGCACACCACTCAGACCCATTGCTTGGTTGTGTTAATTCTGTAAAACGCCTTTAGGGTGCTGAAAAGATGTCTGCAATTGTCAGCTGCAGCTATTAACTTTAAAACAATGAAGGAATGGCAATAAGTTATGAGAGCTGGTGATCAATATCAGATTGGCTTCATGTATAAGCCATAGGGAGCACATGTTCGCTCCCTATGTTAAACCAATAAAGTGTAACAAAAAATTAAATTTCGGTGCGGCATTGCATGACTGACCAAATGTCAAAGTGCCTCAGCGCTGAATACTGAAAAATGGACAGGACAGGAAGGGGGTGAACACCCCTGTCTTCATGTGGTTAAGAAGTCCAACTGATTAATATCACATGGTGGGCCCAATGCTTGGTGGTCCCGTCGGATATGTCAAGACTCTGAAGATCATGTGAAATACAGTGTTACCCCTTGTGGAACATCTAGTTCTGGTCTAAAGGCTTTAGAATAGTCTTTACTGAACATATTTATTCTGTAAATCGAGGTTGTCTTTTTTCTAGGTTGCATTGAACATTTAAATGAATAAATACAGAATTCTTAGAAAGTTGGTCAGCTTGCTGTGGATAAATCTACTTCAAATTAGTACTAGGTGCCTGCACAACCCTACACATTGGTTTCCCAGCCTTAAAATGCTGGCATATACTCAATGTGTTTGGATAACTGGGCTCTTGCTGGTAAGGTGGTGGAATTTAGAACAGCCAATCATAGTACAGCTCAATGAGAAAAGACAAAACTGACCCAATTATTAATTAATCTAAAAGGCTCTATTTCCAATAGCTGAACCACCAATTTGTTCAGAAATTGTTGCAGTTCTGATTTTGGGTGTACAGTATCCCCAACTGCATATTTACCAGGGCTCACGGCAATCTAGCAAGGGAGCACATTTGTCAGTGTGATCCCGGTCACCATATAAACAGGCTGCAATAGCAAGTGTACATGAACATCTTTGCATGCGTCAGCTTTCTCAAAGACCCCAGACTAGTGACTTTTGGAAGGGTCAATTAAGGTGGCTCTGATTGCAAGCATGTACAAACTGCATCCACAGGGACCCAAATTAAAGGACACCCAAGTGTCCTAGGCTAACAGCACAGAGCTGGAGGCACACCCTTCCTCTTTCCTCAGGTAGAGCAAAGGAAGACAGGAGAGTCATAGGAAGCCCTGTGGTCTGAAATCTCAAAGAAATCAGTCATTTTCCCTAGAACATAAAACAATAAAATAGCAGTAATGTCCTATCTAGACAAGGAGCTCGAGGAGGGTGCAGAGGGAAGGAATAGGAAGCAAAGCATGGGAGTGAGAGATGGCGTCCCCAGAGTAGGAAGAACCCTCACCAGAATCAGTCAGATTGTGTGGGCCCCATCCAGGCATCTCCAGTCTATGATCAGTTGTGTACCCCCAAAACCCACAACCTGTGGGTTGAGTAGGGTGCTTGCATCCAGTCCCATGCAGGCAGAAGGTGACTGAGGTGTAGGAGAAGTGCAGTGTTGTCTCTTGCCGTGTCGGTGCAGAGCTGCAGCAGTGTGTTCAGCCAGGTAGAAAGTGGTGGGCGCATGTGCAGTATAGTATTGGGAGGAGACTGGGTAGGTGCAGCTCCTAGACCAACCAGAGAAACCAAAAACTGGCACCAAAATTTAAAAACTGCTAAGAGTGTGACAAAATGTTAAAGCGAATCCTCAGATTTAACCCTTTAGAGAATTGGGTCTACCACAGGGGTACGCAAGGGCATGGCCACAGCTTACCCAAGCTTCTGGTCCTCCCCAAGGATGTGGCAGTAGTCAGGGAAGAAAGCTGAGGTTTGTCCTCTGGGTGAAGGCTCCACCTATATGGAGCACAGCCCTGCAACTGTGGAGCACCCTGCAGCCACACCTCATGCTGCACAAGTGCCAAGGCAGGCACCAAAGAGGATCCAGTGACCAAGCACATTACAGGCAAGCCCCACAGCTTCTGTCCAGCGCGACCTGGGGGACTGTCTGCCAAGGCTCAAGGGGGGAAACTGATCCAGATAGCTGCTGGAAGCATTGCAGTGGTTTAGAGCAGCAGAAAGAGTATTTTTGAAATTAAAAATTCAGCTGACACATCAGTTTGTTTACCATGAATAGATATTTCCTTTATAAAAAAAAAATTGAAAAATATACTCACAGAGCAACAAAGAAATTCATTGCTGTATATTCTCTGAGTCGCAGGCCTGCACGTTTGAAGTATGCCAGAACCATTGCTATTAGATACTGCATGGGGGAGAGAGAAAGTAGTTCAGAAAAATGTTTAGTTTGAACAGAAAATAAAATCTGAAAAAAAAAAAAACACAAACAAAAAAAACCCCACAACCTAACTAGTAATTTGGTTACTAGAAACGTTCTTCCTTCAGCCTCCCCATCGTCCGTGTAAAACAATCAACACAAAGATAGACAAAAGTACAAGATGAGAACATCTCTCAGTATATTGCAAGGTGTCCTTGGATGTGATAAAGCCTAGTCTTCAGTTTAGGACCATAGTAAGCAAACTACATAGCCTGATCAATCCCATCTTCTAATGGTAATTTTAAGTGACTGAGACGGACACACACACAACTTTGGTGACCATTAGAAAATGAATACATATTAATCAAATTGTTTAATCATTCGATTAGAGCATGGTATACAAACTCCTGGTTGTATAAGCTCCTGGAAATACCTTGGGAACATTAGATTAAGTATGCATCTATACAAATATATAAATTTAAAGTAGAAGTCTGGACGTTTGCCTTAATGCATTCTCTGCATCAAGGTAAAAACACCCAGTACCTTTTGTATCCCCCCCACAGTTACCTGTGAAGACTTGTCACTGGTCCCCAAAGCAATCCTCTGTTCCCCCAACTTTCTGGTTGCAGGGAAGGATACCATAGACTCCTGCTGTCAATCTGTTGGGAGGAGGGGCGTCCCCTGTCACAGGGCTGTGCGCGTCTATGGACGCACACATCTACTTGCGGGCACAGCTGGGAACACACGCACAGGTGCCTCCACAGCAGCCACTTAGATGATGGAGGCACCTGCGCAGGTGGCAGGAGGGAAAGTGACACGGGGACCCACTAGAAAACAAGGAAATTACATTTTTTTACAGGATTTATACAAGTATGGCCCTCCGATGTGTAAAAAGAAATCAAAACTTTAATCTCCAAGTCAGTTCTGCAGGTCTTTAAAAAAAATATATTTTTTACTTGGCACTTGTATAATTATCTGCCTTTATATTAGCCACCCATCACCTTTTACAGCAGCACTCCCATAGGGAGACCTACTGGTAGAACTAGGAGCCAAATCAGCCTGGTTGCATATACAATGTGCAGACAGCAGGAAACAGTAACCAGGAAGCACAAGTATTGATTGGAGCACAGTAGTTGTGATTGTAGCGGCTGCTGGAGATCTGGACTGTCACCTTCACAGACCACAGCGAGCTGGAGCTTCAGCCTGCTGCTGGCAAAGTTTAGAATAGGGCCGCATCAAATACTCGTTGTTCCGGGTTTTGACTGCATAAAAAGTAAAATATACAATTGGGCTTAAAGGCCTGTGGCGGTTGAGGCCAGACTGAGACAAGAATGCAGACTTTTAATCCAAGATGTTCATTCTCATGATCGATCAACATCAAGGATGCATGGAGACTGAAGAGGCTGCAGGTCCTCATACACAAGGGCAGCAAAAACAGGCAGCTCAGTCACTCTTTACTGCCCCCAACCACCCATAACCCAATATGGTATCCATTTGGGTATGGACAAACAGTTGCTGCATGGTATGCATTGCAAAATACCCATTAAGTAAAGAAAACTAAACCGACAAATTCGCCTCGAGAACACAGATAGTCAACCATCTTCTGAAAAGCCATCCAAGCTGGATACAAATGCAGTGCTCTGCAGCAAGGACAAAACAGCGCAGAACTGTTTACAGAAGCAGCAAGTCACTTCCCCTTGTCTTAGATACTGGCAGATTCAGATGTGTAAGGCTACCTTTATAAACCCCCAAATTCCTCTATTCAGGCAGTTATAAAAGCTTTGTGAACTGACCCCCAGTTTGTAAAGATCCTCATCTTTGTCAAACCCACTTCTAGGAGGCAATTGTTTTACTGAGGGGAGAAGGATCTTTACTTTAGCTCGCAAGTTTTCAAAACTCAAGTCAAAATTAAAGGTCCTTCTCGTAGCATGTTGGCAGGGGACAGTTTTTCTTAAAGGAGAACTATGGGGTTAAGGCTTTTCCCCATAGTTCTCCTTAGGGTAACAGGAGGACACAAACTAGCGTCCTCCCGTCACCCTAGGCTCAGTATACCGCGAGCTACAGCTCGCGGTATACCGAGACGCCGCAACTGAAGCAGATCCCGACAATTGTGCCGGGATCCGCCCAGCTGCGTGACTGACAGCTGGCTCTGCCTATCTAGAGGCACAGCCAGCTGTACCCGCCCCCTCCCCCGTCCGTTCCGCCAGTCAGCGCTGGCAAATCAGAGCAGGGAGGGGGGAATCCAGCCCCTCCCCTGTCACGGCAGAGAGCCGTGACAGGATCGAGGGGTGAGCGAACGCCGTATGTGTTCGCTCACCTCCCGATCTACTGAGCCGACATGTGACAGTCTCATTGTCACAGGTCAGCTAGGACTATGAGGCGAGTGAAAAGCACTCACCTCATAGTTCTCCTTTAAGAAACCTAACTGCAAGACTTTGCACAACTTGTGTTTTGTTGAAAATGCAATGTATTTAGTCAATTCCAGTACAGCTGGGCCTTAGCAAACAAGACAAGCCGTTACTATGAAAACTATATGGAAAACAGAACACTTGATGATTCCCGGTACATTTAAACCAACCTTGTCAGAGATCTTAAGGCAAACATCCATTGACAGGAACTGCTGAACGATGTCACAATCTGTAAATTTAGATGATACAATTTACTTTCTCAGCATTACATAGAAACCAAAGTAAATTACTACAAACTGGTCAAAAGATTCCGACAGCAGACCTCTCTCCAACCTACGAGAGGAATCACAGGTTGCTTAGTGTGAATGGAAGATCAACCTGCCTTTGAAGCCGAAGGGTAGAACTATGTGGTGGAGCCATGGCAAATCATAGTGCATCATTACTGACTGGGTAAAAAGATTCACAGCAGACCTCTCCAACTTCCTACAGAGAGAAATCGGGTTTCTCTGCTCATTAGCCTCAGGGAATGGAAGATCAACCTCCCTTTGAACCCCAAAAGGTAGGAATAATGTGATATTGGAGGAGACACGGGAATCAAATACAGGAAAAAAAAAAAAAGGTGAAACTCGATTAGAATATCGTGCAAAAGTTCCTTTATTTCACTAATGCAACTTAAGGTGAAATATTGCATGTAATGAGTCTATCTCATATATTAGTTTCACCTTTTAAGTTGCATTAGTGAAATAAATGAACTTTTGCACGATATTCTAATTCAATTTTCACCTGTAGTTTAATTTCCTCCTTCATGAAAGTCCTCACAGATGTGTCTCAGTGAAAAAGCACACAAAAGCCTTACATTTGAAGGTCCAGGCCAGCTTTTACACTCAGAGGCTGAACAAGAAGTTTGCCGTCTTACAGATCTGCTCCATTAATGCATGCTGTACCCAAGCGCCATGGTTTAATGATTTTTTAAATCATACTGATAGGCTTTTACGCATGGGTATAACAGACAGCAAATGGATCCAATTGGATTTTAAAACGGACAACTACCCCCAAAGACTGGTCAAGTAGATACTAGATATTAAAAAAATATACATCTTCCAACACCTAGGGGTCAATTTATAAAGGTTTTCAGATTCTAATTGTGAAAGTGTGTGAATCCTGGTTGAAGGTTATTATGCAAAAACATTAATAGCCCCGCAGCATATTAAACATTCTAAAACTAAGGAGTGGCAGCTGAGACAAAAAAGGTCTAAACTGAAGATTAGATTTAATTTAGAGCTGCAGCTAACGATTATTTTCAAAATCGATTAGTTAGCCGATTATTAGGTTCGATTAATCGGTTAATCGGATAAACAATAAAATACATTTTAAAAAATGGCTCCAGTGATGGACTACTAGTTTGTATTGAAATGGGACTCCATCACAGGAGCAAGCTTGGAGCTGTGGAAGTAAAAAAGAAAGAAAATAGTGTGGTGTGCAATATAGTGAAAAGGAAAGTGTAAAATGATAGAGCAATGAATGCAGAATGGCACCGGCTATAGAGGACTACAAATCCCAGCAATAGTATATTATACAGCACAATGCAGAATATCACCAGCTATAGAGAACTACAACAAATCCCAGCAATAGTACATAATAGCTGGCGGTATTCTGCATTGCGCTGTATCATGTACTGTTGCTGGGTTTTGTAGTCCTCTATAGCTGGCGGTATTCCGCATTGCGCTGTATAATATATTATTGCTGGGATTTGTAGTACTCTATACATCGCAGTGCAGCATATCACCAGCTATACAGGAATACAACGAATCCCAGCAATACATTATAGAGCACCATGTGTGGGAAAGTGCAGGCTTAGCTGAGCAGTCTTCCAGCAACTTGCTTTTGGGATTGGACCTGTCTATTGGTGGCTGTCATCCCCCCACACCTGCTCCTCCTTACTACATCTCCCCGCGTCCCTGTGCCGATCGTGGATGTGGGCGGGCAGTGAGTGTAAGGCGGGGAGGAGGTGCGGTGTGAAGAGCGTGGATGCGGGCGGGTCTGGCAGCGATGAGCGTGAGGTGATGAGGAGGTGCAGCGCACAGCGTGTGTGGAGCCGTGAACAGGGCCAACTGATCGGAAGACGATTAATCGATTATTGAAAAAGTTGACAACTTTTTCAATAATCGATTATCATCGATTATGTCGATTAGTTGTTGCAGCCCTAATTTAATTTCCAACAATGCTGCTGTGAATTTTTTTTTTTGCAATCTGTGCATGTACGGTATATATAAATCATGGGTGTGGAAATTAAAAAAAACAAAAAAAAAAAAACACTACTTGTCCAAGGGCTAAAACAGGGGCCGAATCTACAATCTACTTGTGCCAATACAAACAATAATTTGAAATCAAAACTAGGGATGCACCAATATCGTTTTTTGGGTATCTAGTACCAATATTTTGCTTTCGGTACTCACCGATACAGAGTAGCGAAAAGCATGGAGCAGGCTTGCCGGGCAATGGGTAATGAAATTCCACCCGGCTTCCTGTTAGAGGCTTCGGGGAAATAGAGGTCTGAACAGACTCCAGATATTTCCCTTTTACAATAAAGAGATTGAGGACACAATCCTTAATCTTTCTGCAGCCCCAGCAGTGAATGAACAGGAATCCTCTATACTGTACTGAGTGTTCCTATTCATTCATAAATTGTGGACATAGTATGAGTTTCTATGTACACAGTCATGAATAAATAGGAAGTGATATAGATCACTACCTATTCATTCATAACTCAGTGATAGCCGTCTCCACCCACACACCACTGGTCTCCTGATCTGTTACAGGAGGCTGAGCAGGGCGGTGCAGGAGGAGAGCTCAGCATCCTGTGACACGCTCACAGAGCTCTCCTCCCCACCCCATTGGACGCTGCACTGCATCAGAGGGGACAAAGGGCAGTGCACAACGGGAAGGGAAGAAACCATGGATCCACCGCAATTTCAGTCGAAAGATGGCACTCTGGCATTTTGCCAAAAGTGCATTTTTGGCCGATACGTGTTGGCGTATGAAATTTTGATGCATCCCTAGTTTTAACCCTTCCCCTTACTATATCAAAAACTACGAATAGAAAAAGAAAAAGTTTTAGCTATAAAATACTACATTAGTTTACCAAAACTATTCCAACAATGAAGATGGCATGGTAGGGGGTTCAAGCAGAACTAAAGTCCGCAAGCGGAGCAACCCCCACAAGCCTCCTAACTAGCACGGACATCTCCCCGATTTCTTCCAGTTGACAGGTCTTCAGCCCACATGGAGAATTACATTACTCCCAGACATGCACACCGCCTGAATCACTTTTACCTGAAAGTAAAGCAGCAAGGAAGCTGCTGAAAAGGACCATAAAGTCAACGCCGCAGGAGCAACCATGAGCTTGTTTTAACCAATTGAAGTCCATAACTGCCCTAAGGATATGGCTTCACAGCTTCAAGGCTAGCAGTTACTGCACATAGGTCATGGTCACTCACATGTTTACTCCAGACAGACATTAACAGATCTCCATGTTCCTTCCTAAAGGGCCTGAAAGCTTCTTTCATTTTATAACCAATAAAGAACTGGGATCTGATTTGTTACCATTAGCTAGACATTTCTTTCCTTCAGTACAAACTCCAGACACAACAAATAGTTTCTTACCCAAGAGCTGGTAGAAGGCCTGGCGTTCATGAGGCTGGAGGCTGATTGTCCTTGCCACCTTTGTCCTGGCTGCTGGAACCTCTCTCTCAGGGATTCGCTGCCTGTGCGCTCCAACAACCCTTGAGTGCTGATGTCCCTTGACGGTGTTCTTCACCCCGCTGCCAGCGGTCACTGTGGCCCGAGGAGAAGCATGTACATGTCTCATGGTGAGATAGGAGGAGACACAGACTTGAGGGTTGATCTGCAAATTAAGGTGAAGTCGCCGGCAGTAAAGTGTATGTACACCCCAACAACGAACTTCTCTTATTAGCTTTCTTCTTGGTCTGTTAAATATACCATATACATGTGATACATTTGTTAAAGCGCAAAAGAATACCTGTTGAGTTTGCCAGAAATCTTATGAACTGAACTTTCTGCACTCTGCCTCTGCTGTGTTCTCATCAGTTACTGTTCCCAGCTATCTCTGGACTACAGAGCCCCTCTCCCCCCCCCCCCCCACTGCACCAACAGTTTGTACAGCTCTTTACAATATAAAGACATTACAATCACAATACAATTCAAGGCAAGACATTAAGGAGGGCCCTGCCCTCAGTGATAAGGAGAGGGGGAGATGTTCTGTAGACCTTTCCTAGGGCAACAACAATGTTCCCTTAGACAGTACGGTGAGTATCACCCTAGGACAGGAAGGGTATAACCGTCAGGATCACCAGGTGAAGGCTAAATACATTTGACTAATAAAACCAATCACCACATCCAAGGACTGATAAGTGCCACTAAATTACATTTTTGTTCCAGGTTTAGACATGCAGGAAAGGAATCTGAGGGCCCAACCTTAATTATTTAAAGGGGCCCTATAACCATACAGCAGGCATTTGCTGCCAGTGCAGCTTCTCCACCGAGAACCTGGTGAACCATATCCGGTTCTCTAAGGCAGTTCTTGACCACACAGCTTCCTGGACATAAGCCTACTTACCTTCTGTTGACCAATCAATGAATTTGGCTGAATGCCTGTTAGATGTGTCCCTGTATTTTTGTACCACATTTGTGCGAACGTGCCACTGGTGACTTGATTTTGAAGGTGTATGGTTTTTAATAGGTCATCCATATCCTTCACTACTTGGCAAGTCACTAAACAAGCACAGCTATACCACATGTGAGGCCCCCTATGTTTTGTGTCACCAACACTAAATAGCTTAGGATAAGAAAGCAGCCATGAAGACACCTTCAAAACTCAAGTCAGCAATTGCAGCTTGGACACTTCTAATTTGGCAGATGCCATGTAAAGAATCATCTCCAATGTGGGATATCAAGGCCAAGACAGAACACCTCCCTTTCTACTGATACATTTAAAGATACCTTGACCGGGTAACAAGACTCCCAAATGAAGGTACCTTTTAGGGCAGGGGTCTCAACTCATTTCACTCGGGGGCCACTCAACAAATGTATTTTCTCCCATGGGGGGACTCTTGCCAAATTTCATACTTCAAAATAAAATGTAACTATATCCAGTATGGTACTACGGACACCAATACACACAATAAGGCCCCATTCATACCTGTAAGTTTAGGTGCAACTAGGGATTGCGTCAGGAACTTGCATTTTCCTGCAGCAGGAATCCCTAATTACATGCGGCAGCTGTCACCCATTCAAGCTAATGATCAGGTGGCAGCAGCTGCATGTAAATGCCTGCATACCGCATATAATTGTATGTGATATGATTACATGCGGGTAGAAAGCACTTTCCCTGGATGCACAATTGATGCATCCAGGGAGAGCGATTGATTTCTAACCAAATACCATTACATGCGGTGTACAGGCATTTACATGCAGCTGCTGTCACCTGATCATTAACTTGAATAGGTGACAGCTGCCGCTTGTAAACACCAGATTACACATTCCTGCTGCAGGAAAACAAGTTCCCGACGCAGGAATCCCCAACTGCACCTAAAGATACACACAAAAAGAAAATACATTCCCCACATATAAAATTATAACCTCCCCCCCACGATAAAAAAAAAATACAGAGCCCCGTGCTGCACACCTTAATACATCCTTTCGGCCGGAGTTCAGAACTGAGCTCCAGCCGAAAGGATCTCCGTGCAAGAGCAGCTCTGCATCTGACAGATGCAGACCACGTAGCTGCTCCCGCAAATCAGGTACTCGGTCCATGACCACGTACCTGACTTGTCAGCTGGCCACATAGTACCGACTTATGGGCTGCAATTGGCCCGCCAGCCGGTACTTTGAAGGGAAGAGCCCTTCTCCCCTTTCCATTGGCCCGTGTCTCCGACCCTCCCTCAGTTACAGCACTGCAACATTTTCCAGTCTCTTCAGTATTCTGAAAAGGTCAGATGCCATTGCCCTCCTGCCAAGCACTGTGGTTTCATCCTCTGGCTCCCCGTAGTATTGAACACTTGGAATTTCAGATGCTTGAGTCACCCTGCTGTGTACGGTGGTTCCATCCTCTGGCTTCCATGTCACTGCTGCCGAGTCCTGTAGCACCTGTAGACCTCAGGGGACACAGGTACACGACACTTCCAGAAGGATCCAATGTCGAGGGACTGCTGGAGGCAGCAGTGCTGCAGAGTCACAGGCATCAGAGAAGCGATTTGAAGACTTCTCTTGTTACTAGGTTTTTTATTACTCCGACAGGGGTGATCTAACCATTCCATTAACAAAAAGCAAAATAATAATAATCGTTAATCATGCTTCCAAGAGATACTCTACACTGCAAGGTAAAGCGCATCAAAACATAATGTATTATATTGCAGCCCAACAGGCCTTAAATGTGGTGGCTGCATTAGTGTTATTTTTTAAGGCTTTTTCCTTTATTTTACCGTCTGATCCTGCCAGTAACACTTCCTATCCTGAGGCGACAACAGTCACAACACTAACTTACTGCTCTGCAAGTATGGAGAAGGTGTTGAAACCCTTGGCTGTTCTGGCTTGGACATCTCCCCCTCCCCATTACATGGAAAAGGGTGGGGTGGGGGCGGGGAGCAGGGGCCATGGATTTGTAGTTTACAGAAGATGGCATGGAAGGAAGATGAGGTTGCGATTTTAGTTCAGCTCACTTGAAGTGGGCAGGACATTGCATTTCTGGAAAGAACAGGTATCTTTTGCACTTGCATGAAAAGAACAAAACGCAGACACCACATCGAAGGGTTAGTGAGCTGTAAGGCTGGGTTCACACCTAGGCGTATCGAATATGCGCGTTCGTACCGCAATTCGCAGTAAAAACGCGCACGTTTCCGAGGGCTACCTGGCTGTATCCCAATGGATACATGCGGCAAATACGCCCAAAAGAAGCTCCTGTACTTCTTTGGGCGTAGGCCGTTTTGTAGCGCGTTCATACGGCCTGTAATACGCCCAGGTGTGAAACATACCCATAGGAAATAATGGGATTTCGGTGTTTGAGCGTTTTGCAGAGCGTAGTAAGGCGCTACACAACGCCCAGGTGTGAACCGGGCCTAATACATGACATTGTTGCTCTTGGGTTCAGATACACTAGCTTTCATTTTTCAGCCTTTTATACCCTATTTTTTCACCTAGGGATCCTGCATATACCGCACTACCTGTGCATTCAGGTATACACTTTCTCCTTTATGTATGGGGACAGTCATGGTCATCACAAAAGCTAGACATCAAACATGTCTTCCTTTGTTCATCTCCATTGCATGGTGGCTTGAAGGGATTAGTAGTTTACACCATATCCGGTTCTTTGTGGTTTCTTTTTAGCTCACAGTGACAAGGACACAGCATTTCTGGCAGGATCAACAGGTATTTTCTGTACTTGCTGAAAAAAAGGAAACTGGTACATCCACCACATCTAAAAAAGGACTGGTCAGCAGGAACATATACATTTTTGTTTTTAGGTTTAGATACACTTTAAGCCTTTAGGCCTAACCTACATTTTTTTTTTTAACATGCAAAATCCCCTCTCGAGCTGATGTAAAGTTTGCTTTAAAAGTTAATTCTACATATATAAATAGGGTGCTGCATTGAAGGGGGGTCTCATCTATTTTTTTAACCCCCCCTTTGTTTGCTGGTTTATCCTCAGTACACATACTTACACACCTAGTAAATCCAGTGGTCATTACTCCAATGCTGCACACACCAGGTCCAGCTCCACCATCTTGTATGCATTTATCAGGGACTGGCCATCTCTTCCTGGTTTTGGCAGCCCTCCCCTCTCCCACGATAATGCACATGTGCCGCCTGTCTCTTCCTGGTTGTGGCAGTCACCCCCCAATAATGCACATGTGCCACATCAGGGGCTAGCTGTCTCTTCCTGGTTGTGGCAGTCACCCCCAAATAATGCACATGTGCCACATCATTAGGGCCCAGCTGTCTCTTGCTGGTTGTAGAAGTCACCCCTCAATAATGCACATGTGCCAGATCATCAAGGGCTGGCCATCAGAACCAGGAAGAGACATCTGGCACCCTGATACCACGTGCATTTCCAGAGAATTACCCAGAAGTCCCTTTGGATGCATGACAAGCATATACCAAGCGGTGGGGGGGTACATCCTTCTCACCTAGGAGACAAATCTAGCAGTGAAGAGCTCGTATGTGCATTTTTTTCTTTGAAATTACATTAAAAGGAGGAGAAGGGAACCAATTATTATAAAAAAGTGGGTGCATCAGGTGAACCCCCAACCCATCACTAGTCATAGAGCAAACAAACAAGTCCCCCCTATAGACACACAGCTCCCATCACAGTAGCAAACATGCTACCCCAACCAGTACCGAGTCCGCCATCCACACACACAGCTCATCGGTGATAACGTGTCCGCCAGCACTGATCCCTCCATACCTGGTACAGAGAGGACGCCACACACCCGCTCCCGCCAGAAAGCCCGGCGGTAGGTGGAGCCAATGACAGTACCAGCAAGCAACAGACTAAGCCAAGGTGAGTACTTTATAGGTGAAAGCACATATGCGGTCGGAGACGCCACATCGCTGCACTCCATATACTTGGCTCATCACTGACCTGAGCAGAGGACACACACAGCCGGAACGGCAACAGGTGGGAGAGTATCCAGTATGTCGCCATGCCGGTCCTTATATAGAGCCGCCAATGGGCGGACAGCTGGAACGTGGGGGCGGGCTGAGTGTCGGATCACATCAGTGATTGGTTTGATGATTGTGTTGATGTTTCCATGAGGAACAACATTATGGTGTTGAAAAGGAACGGGACACGTGTGATTGGATGGCTTCTGTTGTTAGAGTTGTATCTCCCAATGTGTAGTAATATACAGGCCGTGGTATCATAGCCTGAAGTCTGTATTGAAGAGATAATATACAGGGCCCCCCTCTGCTCCAGGCCCCAATGGGCTGCTATGGAAGTAGTTCCACCACTGCCTGCTGTGGTTCTATCCACTAACCACTACATCACTACAGGAGCCAGGGGCTGGTGGAAGAGGTCACAGAGCAGGGGACCAAGCATCCAACCTAGCCAGATGATAGTATATTGCAGTATGTATATGACTGCCATTTACTGGCTCACAGCTTTTTACTTGTGGCCACACAGAACTGTTGTGCCTCTGCCTCTATCTTGTCCCCCTGCCAGGCTTGCACAGTGTACTGGCACTCAGCAGTGGAGTGATCTCCTCTTTGGCTCTGACGTTAGAGCTAGCAGGAGCTGATCCATAGAGACAGTGCGAGAACGTGTTCTGGAGGTACCACCTGCCATCTGATTTGTCATGGGGGATGGAGGGCAGGTTATTGGATGACATAAAAGTTATATTCTCTACACTTCCACAATTTTTTAAATCACTGGTGTGGCAGTGTTATTTTAAGTTATATTTACACCGCCACACTAAAGAAACTGGGGAGACAGGTGTTGCTTATGTGTTTAGATGAAGCACTGAGATCTTGAGGAATGCGGAATTAAATTTTACTTGCTTATAAGGACAATACATGTATGTATACACCATCATGCAGGAAGCATAAAAGATAAAACCTCCTGTATACCATACATAAGTAAGCACTAGAGACTAACCTTGCACTATACTGCCATTTACAGCTCAAAAGATAATATTACACCTCTATATGTCAGTAATACAAATCAGTGTATGCTGTTGTATTTCCAACACCCCTTCTCAACAGTATATGCGTTGCTATATGACGTTTTGCTTCTCTCGAAGGAAACTGTGACGATCCTTTGGCAATGGCTTGGTGAGTATGTCCGCAGTCATTTCTTCTGATGAGCAATATTGCATGTTGATAAGGTCTTGCTCTTGAGTGTCCATCAGCAGATGATACTTCACATCGATATGCTTGGTTCTGGGGTTGACCCTTTCTGATTGTGTCAGCTTTATACATCCTTGGTTGTCTTAAAAGATTGGGATGGGGTTTGACATGTCTACACCCATGTTCATTAAAAGCTGGCAAGTCCATATTGCTTTTTGACTGTGTGCTGCTGCTATGTATACAGCTTCAGTTGAGGAAAGTGCATCAGTTGTTTGCTTTCGGCTAGACCAGCTTATGGTTCCTTCTCCAGATTGGAAGATGTAACCATTCGTGGATTTGCGATTTGTGCAGTCTCCAGCCCAATCAGTATCCACATATCCAACTAGTTTTGGATTTGACGCTGCTGGCAGTCGTAGCTTCATCTGAATTATTCCCTTTAAGTATTTGTCTTACTCTCTTTACTGCATTCCAGTCACGCTGACATGGTGCTGCGACTTTTCTAGATAGTATGCCCACTGCTGCCGCTATGTGGGGTCTTGTCACAGTGGCAATGTATGGTAGCTTTCCAAATGCTCTGTGTTACATGTCATTGCTGGGTAGCAAGTTTTCTGCTTCTTTGCTCTTTTGGTAGCCTGGTTCCATGGGTGCTTTTACTTCCTTTGCACCTTGCATATGGAATTGTTCCAACATTTCTGCAATTTCCTGACTTTGGTTGAGAAGATAGCTTCCATCTTCTTTCCTCTCTATTTGAATTCCCAGATGTTTCCGAGCTCTTTGATTTCAAAGTTTTGTTTTAACTTGTGAACTATTTGACTATAGTCCCCTTCTTTTTCAAAACAGGTTATAATATCATCAACATAAATTAGTATGTACAGTATGTCCATCTGTCTTCTTGATGCCTGAATTAAAGACAGGGATCAACTTTTTTCTCCATTCAGATCGGCTTCTATCAGGTTACACAGCAGGGAAAGCCTCCCCGCTCTGTTATCTGTCATGGACAGAGCGCTGCCTGTTAATTACAGGCAGCGCTGCATCCGGCTTTTGACAGCAAGTTAGGTTACACAGCAGCAGGCTCACCCACTGCTTGTGTAACCTAACTAATGAGGCAAGAGCTGTCACAGCCTCTACTCTATGTTAGAGGCGTGAGCTCTGTGAATGGCTTGGACCAATGGCAAAGCGCCATTGGTCCAAGCTGTCCAATCAAAAAAAGAAAAAAAACACCACTGAGGCCATCGATCTCGATGCCTCAGCAGTGACGAGCAAGTGAGGGACAGGGAGGTTCCTCCCTGTCTCCTCCCTCCTTCACACTGGCTTGGGGATGGGGCTTCGGCGGGCTGGGCTTCAGCTGGCTGGGGGTGGGGCTTCATCGGGCGGGGGGTGAGGCTGGGGAATGCCTCACCCGGAACTAAAGGACCGCACGTCACTGCAGGGATCTGCTTTGCTTCTTGAGAATCCCCCTTTCGTGAGTATTTCATTCACTTTCTCATTTCCCATTCTTGCAGATTGCTTGAGTCCGTAGATGCTCTTGTTCAGTTTACACACTAGGTTGTGTCCTTGCTCATACCCCGGTGATTGCTCCATGTAGAAATCTTTCTTAATGTATCCATATAGGAAAGGGTTTTTATCATTTAGGTGTTCCACTTGCATGCACTCCCACTGTGATGCTAAGGAGTGTTCAGATGCTGGAGTGTTTTAAGACTGGAGTGAATGATTCATTGTAGTCTTCTCCAAATTTCTGGGGGTATCCCTTGGCAACTAATCTGGCCTTGTATTTGTGGATATCTCCTTCTGCATCAAGCTTCACCTTAAAAGTCCATTTGCTTCCCATAGTTCTGTGATCGGAGGAAAGCTCTGTGAGTGTCCAGGTGTTTTTTTCTTAGAGTGATTGTATTTCTTCTTTTGCTGCCTGTTTCCATTGACTGGCTTCGCGTTTTGGTAATTTTTCTATGTCTTTGCACGATGTTGGTTCAAGTATGCCATGTGTCTTAGCAGTATATGACAGCTTGCAGGGTGGTATTCCCTTTGTTGCCCCAGTGGATCTTCCAATTTCAGGTTGTTCAGCAGAATTTAACATGGAATTTGACTTATCCATTGTGAGTTCCACCTCTTGTTCAGACTCCTGTGCAGCTTCACTTTGCTCATCTTCCTTTGCTGGTTCACTGGTAAATTTTACTTCACAGCTCCCCGGGATCATTGTTTCTGGTGATGGGTTCTCATCAAAGTAAACACTGCAGGTTATTGTCACTTTGTCAGTCTTTGGGTGGAGGATTCTATATCCCTTACTTTGTTCCCTATAGTCCATCAGAATACTTTCTGTGGCTGTGTTCTCCAATTTCGACTGCTTCTCCTTTGGAATATGAGGGTAAGCTTTACATCTAAACACTCTAATGTGCCCCAGGTTAGGCTTTGATCCATGCCACATTTTGAATGGGGCGCTTTCAACTGCTTTTGAAGGTAGTCTGTTCTGTAGGTATGTTGTCATGACTGTTTCCCCCCGGTACTTCTTAGTAGACATGTGCAATTTGTTTTGTTTCAAATCGAGCATCTGGGTGCCCCCTTAATTAATTTTTTTATGTCACTTTGCTGCAACGAACAAACGAAACAAAAATGAAACGACAATTCGTACAGAATACCGCTAACGAATTTCATCCGAATCCCGAAACGAATTGCGTTTCGGACCCGGATCCCAAAAAATAAAATAACGCAAAATCCGAATCAAAACGAAACGAAACAATTTTTTTGCTGGTGCAGATGTCTACTGCTTAGGTAGGTTGGCGTCTGATAGCATGCATCTGGCCATTTCTATAAGAGTGCGATTCTTCTGTTCTGCTGCATCAATTTGTTCAGGAGTGTATGGTGTGGTGATCTGGTGTACTATACCTTGTTTCTTTAGATATGATTCCACTTCCTTACTAATGTACTCTCCTCTGTTGTCCGTACGTAAAATTCCTGGTTTCCATTGGAATTTGTTGTTGGACATGGCTACAAACTGTTGAAGTTTTTCTGATATTTCATAGAAAGTAGTAAGTCCCTCTGCACTCCTCACAGCGCTCCCGGCCCAATGTAATGTACTTCTTGGTTTGAGTTGGATACTCAACTGCGGAGTAGGAAAGGGAAGACGGGACTCAGTATATGATTCCTATTTAATACTCTCCAAATGTTGTTCAATGGAGGTTGGAATCAATCACATAATTTCTCGTCAGTGTGGCTATTTTCTATGTCCGTTCTAGTGATGCAGTATAACACAAGAACGTAGGCTATGCAGCACAGTAATATAGTGATAGTATCGTTCTACCTCTATGAGTGTATGAGAGGTTGAGGTAATACAATCCAACAGCAATTTACTTTAGCACAACTCTAATATGAGTAGGAGGTTATACAGGCAATGCACTTCAACAGTAGTAGATATCTATTAGCATAGTACCAATATGAGTATGAGGGTATGCAGGTAATGCACTCAGCAGCAGTATATATATAAGCACAATTCCAATCTGAGTATGAGGGTAATGCAGGTAATGCACTACGCAGCAGTATATATATAATCACAATTCCAATCTGAGTATGAAGGTAATGCAGGCAATGTACTCAGCAGCAGTATATACAGGTGAAACTCGAATAATTAGAATATCGTGCAAATGTTCATTTATTTCACTAATGCAACTTAAAAGGTGAAACTAATATATGAGATAGACTTGCAGCAGTATATATATAATCACAATTCCAATCTGAGTATGAGGGTAATGCAGGCAATGCACTCAGCAGCAGTATATATATAATCACAATTCCAATCTGAGTATGAGGGTAATGCAGGCAATGCACTCAGCAGCAGTATATATATATATATATACAGGGCTTGAAACATTTGACGGTGTCTTACCAGTCAGTCAAAAATTTCACCAGTCAGCATGACCGGACAATAGCCTTGCAATTTATGTTAAAAAATTTTGGGGACAGATAGAGCTTTCTTTTGTGACCCCACGGGGGGTTATTTTATTTTTTACTATATAATGAAAAAAGTACCATAAATGTAAAAAAAAAAAAAACAAGTTTCCCTACATGATGTTATAAAACAGTTATTCTTACCCATATCTTTAGTAAAACATAAAAGTTGGGGTCACGTCGGGTAAATAGACACCAAACATGTCAAGCCTTAAAATTGCGTGCACCCGCAAAATCGCAAAAAACGCCCATAGGCGACGATTAAAATGCTTTTACTGCTCATCAGTTTAGTGTTATCAGTGATTAATGGCTCTAAAATTAAAGTATTTCCAACAAGAGGGATACGTTGCCCAGCAAACCATTGCTTTAGATTTTTGCCCAAACATTTACAATCATTCGTGTTTCTGAATAGCTGTTTCCAAGTCTCTCAGCTCAGCTTCTGAGTAGCTTGATTTGCTGTGTCTGTGTATTTGTGGAGAAACACACAAGGGTGACTGCATAGGACCTTGCAAGGGAAAGGAGCCGCCGTAAAACAGGAAGTCAGGACCAATGCTCAGGGGTCAAGCTGATTCTGCAAGAAACTAAAACTTTTAAACATCAAGGAGCAGCATCTATTGTAAATTATTCCATCAGCATTTGAAATAGCGTAAAATCCTTTTGATTTTAATATCACTTTAAAATGCATCTATATATTATTTGTACATTATATTATATGTAGAATGCATATGTTGAAAATACAATACACCTTGCAGCAAGTGTTCGGTGGCATGCAATGTAAATGCAATACTGTCGGCTTTGCATACCAAAAAACACTTGCTGCAAGCTGTATTGCATTTTCAACAAATGCATCTATACCGGGCTTCTGGCGTAACACACTGGCACCTACCACAAGCCTTTTATTTGTATTATTTTTTTTTGCGATATACAATTTAATTTTTTTTTTTAAAAAGGCACCCTCGCAGCAAGCTTTATTACTATCACCATGCGGGGTGATAGTGCTTGTCTGTCGCCACGTCCGTACACTTGTCGTACAGACAATGCTGCACAAGTGTTCGTCCGACATGTGTACGGATACGGTGCCAGAAGACCAGCGTCATCACCCCCCGCAGGGTGTTGACACTTGTTTTCTGGAGCCGTTTACTACCAAAAAGATGGTCGCCATCAATAAACCTCATTGCCGGCAGCAATCTTGCGCATGCTTAGTGCGTCTCTGCTACCACAACCAAAATGGCTGCCAGCATTGAGGTTTATTGTTGGTGGCCATCTTGGTTGTGGCATTGGGGATGCACTGCGCATACGTAGTGCGACCCTGCCCACAACAAAGATGACTGTCACATGCTTTTTGTGGACAAAAAGGTGCTGTGACTACATATAATATATGTAGAATGCCTAATGTTAAAAATGCAATACAACTTGCAGCTAGTATTCAGGCAGTGTGGTTCACAGCATTTCATGGGTCATTTACACTGACTTGTTTTTGTAAAGCAGGACTCTGGTCATATTAAGCATTAACCCCTGCAGTGGAGCCACCCCTGCACTTCAAGGGTTAACTGCTCGTTTTGGTCTAAAATAAAAAAGATACACTTACCTGAGTCTCGGCCCCGTCTGGCAGCTAGACCGCTCTCCACAGCCTCTTCTCCCCTGGGCTCCGGTGGTCTAAGGACCCGTGACATCATCACATCTAATGCAGTGTATTCGACGTGAGGACGCCGAGGTACATTCCACCCCCAGAGCAGAAGGAGAGAGAGGTCAGGAGAGAGGATCCGGTGAGTATATCTTTTTTATTTTAGACCCTAGACCAAAACGAACAGTTAACCTACAGCTACACTTAACAGCTACACTAAAACAAAATTGGGGAGAAGAGGCTGCAGAGTTTGGTCTAGCAGCCAGGCAGGACTAAGGACCAGGTGAGTATATCTTTTATTTTAGACCCTAGAAAAGAATAAGCACCTAACCCTTGCAGCGTTCTTCTATAAAGGAGAACTATGGGGGTCAGGGCTTTTCCCCATAGTTCTCCTAAGGGTAACGGGAGGACACAAACTAGCATCCTCCCGACACCCTAACCTCAGTATACAGCTACAGCTCGCGGTATACTGAGACGCTGCAGCCGGGACGGATCCCAACATTACTGTCGAGATCCACCCAGCTGCGGGATTGACAGCTGGCTCTGCCTATCGAGAGGCAGAGTCAACTGTGCCAGCCCCCAACCCTCGTCCGTTTCGCCAGCCAGTGCTGGAGGATCTGACAGGGGAGGGGGGGGGGGAATCCCAGCAGGGAGCCATGAGTGACAGTCACGGCTCTCTGCAGGGATAAATCGAGAAGTGAGAGAGCGACTGTGTGTGTTCGCTCACTTCCCGATCTACTCAGCTGACGTGTGACAGTTTCATTGTTACAGGTTGGCTAGAACTATGAGGCTGAGTGATTTTTCACTCACCTCGTAGTTCTCCTTTAAGTACTTTTCAGGACTGTTTCAATCTGCTGCTAATGAAAGAATTGTCAGCAAGTTGTAAAACCTCTCAGTAACAAGAGATTAAACTCACCCATGTAGATGGGATATTTTTCACGACAGAGCATCTTAGTGGGCCAATGTTACAGTAACAAGGTGAGCTTGCGTAGAAAACAAATCTCTGCTAAATTCTTACAGTATCCTGCCACTGAAAAGATAAACTAGACGGAGACTGCCTGCAGGAAGTGTGACTCACCCTGAGCAGTGATGTCATTAGCAATAAAAAGATGATCCAACATTCTGAATAATATATGTCCCTTGGGTGCCTATTTCTACAAATAATTGTTTACTGCACGAAACACCCTGCTGATGCAAATCTTATGTGTGGAAGTGAAATATGAACAGTCTTTTCCTGTTATACTTGTAACATACTAACTCTGCCCCACAAAAAGAGCAACCTTGTAAATCAATACAATTGTTACAGTTACAGACCCCACTTACTCCTATGCATATGCATAAAGCCCATGACACGCTGCAGGCAACGCAGTACGAAGTGGTGCAAAGAAAAGAAACTAGAAAAAATGGCAACCTTCACTTCACCCTGCACCACCCTGCAGCTTGTCTACACTGTAGTTTGTACTGTAGTTTAAAAGAGGTAAACTATGGGGTAAGTGTTTTTCCTCATAGTTCACTTAAAGTGACATTAATGGCAAAAGTTTCCCCCCGTGCTAATGTAAGGACTTACTTTAAATGATGCCTTAATCTGATCATCTTCTTCTTCTTTCCAGGAGTTTTTAGCTGTCCCTCCAGCTCTTGTGCAGGTCTCCGATCCAGCGCTGACTCCTCTGTCCTCCTCTTATCTGCTGTCCCACGGTGTCTGTGCGGGTGCACGCTGCTCCATAGACTTACCGTGTGTCTCTCCTCGTCTCCCAGCCGAACATCTGAACTGCGCCCCCCGGTAAATTTTCAGATGTTCGGACGGGAGCATGCACAGGTACAGGTAGGTATTAACACTTTGAAAAAGGTTTTTCTTTTTTTATCATTTGCAAGCAGTAGATATATTTAAAAACCCTTCAAGGGTCACGGGAGGACATATACTAACCTCCTCCCTTGACCCAAAGCACAGTATATCGCGAGCTACAGCTCGCGGTATACTGAGACCGCCGCAGTCGGGACGGATCCCGACAATTTTATCGAGGTCCACCCAGCTGCGTGAGTGACAGCGGGCTCTGCCTATCTGAGGCAGAGCCATCTGTGCCTGCCCCCTTCCCCGTCCATTCCTTCAGTCAGCGCTGGAGGATTGGAGAGGAGAGGATTCCCTGCGGGGAGCCGTGACTGGCAGTCACGGCTCTCTGCAGGTACATGATCGAGAAGTGAGTGAGCAATGGTATGTGTTCCCAATCTATTGAGCCGACGTGTGACAGTTTTATATTATTTAATAGACAAGTGCCAAAGATGAGAGCCAGACAGAACTTGGGCTGGAAGGAAAACATACCACACCAACTTCTCTCTTGGACTCACCAGACGCTTTTGTCTGGGGGAATCCAATTGGTCACTCGCATGCACCCGCATCCCGGGCGCATGGATTCATACGCATGCGCCGTTTGCCTAGAGATTAAATTTAAACAGTTTAAAACCACGAGGGGCAGTTTTCAGTTCCGAAGCCTAGCGCAGCAATGCTAAACATGATGAGTGAAGCAGATTTACTATAAGGGCTCGTGTACACCAGCAGCAATCGGCTACATTGCCCAAGGCAAGAACAAGGTAATTTGTCTTATGTCTTGTGGGTTCAGTGCAGCTCAACACTGTAATTGTAACTTAAAGCAGAACTCCGGAGAAAATTACATTTACCCACTGCAAGGGTTAAGTGCTCGTTTTGGTTTAGAGGAAAAAATAACCAAGTTATACTCCTCTGCAGCAGTGATGGAATGTCCCTCGGCGTCTTCACGTCCTACACAGTTTATAAAGAATGTGATGACTCACGGACCTTAGACCGCTGCAGCAGAGGGGGAAAGACGCTTTAAAGGCCGGCCTAACAGCAAGCCGGCTCCGAGGATCAGGTTTGTTATTTTCCTCCCTTCATCAAAACAAGCATTTGCAGTGTGGGGGTAGCCACAAATCCTGCATGCCATAGAATAGAACCTGACCCCAGGAAGGTTTATTGTATCCATCGCAACCCTTACAAGCTTGCCCGCAGTTCATGCCGGGTGCTGCGGTGACTTGGTAGATAGTGCCATCATGTAATCATAGGGAAATCAGGATCTTGACCAGCACACCTTGGTATAGTGATAACCTCTCAGCTTATAGGAAGGGATCCTGTGAGTTAGCCAAATGTCATCCACTGACGCCTGTGGCTCTATCTTCCTAAAACCTGCCCCTGACCATAGTGATGTGCATGGGCTTCCTTAGTTAACCAGAGCTCGCCCAAGCCTGTGCAAAACTGTCAGTGACACCCCCTCCCGGGACCAATCAAATGCGCAAGTCTGCCCAGAGGTTGCAAATACACAGATAAGCTTGATGTAATATACATCACTTCCTGCATTCAGGGACAGCAGAGTACTAATCTCCCTTTGATCTCCAGTAACAGAGTCACCGTGCCGGTCCCAGCACGAACGGGGGGAGGGACAAGACGTCTTAAGACGCCCTCCCACACCTATAAGGCTCCTGTCCGGCCATTCAGGAACAGCCATGGACCGGAGGTGGTTAAAGTCATATTACAGACTAAATATTTTGAAGCTATTTCAAATGCTGATGAAGTCACTTACAATGGAGGCTGCTTCTCAATGTTTAAATGTTTTAACTTCCTGCATAATCAGCTGGTCCCCTAAACACTGCTCCTGATATCTAGTTTTAGGGTGGCTCCTTTCACTTGCAGGGTCCTATTGAGTCACCCTTGTGTATGCTAAATAGGCTATGTGTGTCTCCACAAGCACACAGACACAGCAAGGCAATCCACTCCCCTGTTCCACACTCTGCCCTCCTCCTTGCTCCCTTCATCATTATCAAAGTAAGTATATGTATAGTGGCACAGCTCTGCAAATCTGGGACATTTGGCATCTAAGCAGTAGTAGAGAGCTAAAAATACACTGATACTACTATACCATAGATGATAATGATAATACTACTTTATACAAAAAAATAATAATCTATATATTCACTTTATATCTGATGGTTTTAAATTGATCAGAATAATTAGTTTGCAGACAATGTACAACTATTAACAGGTGTTTCCTTTTGCCTAGCAACAGTTTAATCGTCTTGTTTTATTATTGGGCCGCGTCACCCTCCTCTGTCGCTCTCATTTTTTTCATTGGCAAATATTCGATAGAAACAGCCAATCAGGTGCAGCCACGGTCTCAATACAAGCTTAAGCCGCAAATGACTGTATTGAATGTACGGGGCTTTCCCTTCTAAAATAATTGTGGATTTGCACAAAAAAAAAACACAAGTTAAAGTAGAATGATACTGCTAGCTAACTAACGTCCCGATGATAACTCTTTTTCTTTGTATGGCTTAGTAGACTCCCACCACAAATGTGACATTTGGTACATTCCTCTCCGTTATCTAAGGCTGACAGGACGGTGCCACCTGAAAAAGATAGGGTTTCTTTGGCAAAAATATCTGCATGTGCTAACTGCAGCTTATACAAAGTATTTGCTGCGTCTGATGTACGCGGTCAAGGGAGCAGTGTCAATTCTTGCAGATGAAGACAAACCATTCACCAATGTGTGAGGTATTGATTTTATCTTTCTCCCCTATAGCTCTGTTGTGTGGGAGCGTCCAACCGGAAGTGAGGTGTCTGTTGATATAGGCGCTTCCTGTTTTGGGGTGTTAGTGACAGCAACATCTGGGAAGGGACCGGGGACTGTGAGCAGAGCCGTAACTGAGCCGGGGTAATGTTGATGATGTGTGACTGGCAGGGGGTGGAGGGCTGTACATAGACTTGCACAGAAAGAAGGCTATAATATGCTGTAGTGGGAAGCCTGTGCAGGATGGCTGACAGGGCTTTGTGATCGCCTGCAGTACTCAATAAGAGAGTAGTGAAAGGTAAGATGAGATGCCACCCTACAGACACAAAGGGTCTTATCCCCCTGCAGACACATAGGGGGTAGTGACCCTGCAGACGCGTAGGGGGTGACCCCCCTCGCTGCAAATGCATAGGGGGTGACCCCCCCTTGCTGCAGATGCGTAGGGGGTGACCCCCCTGCAGATGTGTAGGGGGTGACCCCCCCACAGACGCGTAGGTAGGCGTGTAGGGTCACCCCCCCCTGCAGATTGCTGTCTATTTGGGACTGCTTAATTTAAAGAGGATAAAACCTGATAGAGAAATTATTAAAGGAGGGGTCAGTGTTCTGCAGTGATGTGAATTTGAATATATTTGATCTCCTTTTGTAATCTATGAATTTTTTGTTGCTTTTGTTTTCAAAATCTCTTATATTTTAAAATGATGAGCATGTTCGCTTGTTTCCTATCACATGAGACAGTTTTTCAACACTGATCTGGAAAATTGGTATTGGTGCTTCAAGTGTAGGTAGGGCCAAAACTTTTTAATTTGGGATAGAGTGGGGAAGGGTTGAAACCCCGGCCAGGTTATTTTGGGGGAATGTCACTTTCTGTCCCAAGGAGACCTTTACAGGACATTAGTGGAAATCTCCCAAAGTGAGAGGAATAGACTGTTCACGCCAACACGTGCTCCTATTGGAAGAAGCACCTCTTGTTCTGGGGACAACACTGAAATGTTGGATTTCTACTCACTTTCTTTCTTGGTGACCATAGAGTGGTGACTTTCCCCAATGAGGACACAGACAGCAATAAAAACTTGGCACAGGGTCTAACTCTTCCCTACACTATAGAAACCTAAAAAAAAGGTTCTGCCCGGAGATACTTTAAAGCTGAACTCACGGGGGAAAAGTATTATTTGCAATCCAGCGTTAGCTATGTAAGTTATATTTATTAATATGTATATTCTGTGCAGATGGCTGCTGCTTAGTATAAAAAAATCATATCTTGTTACACGCCGAATCCTACCCACGATGCTGGCTATGGCAGTGAAGGGCCCCAGTTTCATCCCTGCCCCCTCCTTTCTCTTTGACCATTCACAAAAAGCCTTGTAGCTTTTTCACAGAATACAAGGTGTTCTGTGAATGGAGGAGGAGAGATCATGTTGCATACCTGCTCCAATCACAGAACACCTTGTATTCTGTAAAAAAAATTAATAAAATACAAGGCTTTTTGTCAATGGTCCATGAGAGGGCAGCGATGCAACTGGAGCCCTTCACTAACATAACCGCTGCTGCCACTCACTGCCATGGCCGGCGCTGGGTGTAGGATTCTGATTGTAGCAAGGTATGATTTTTAACTAAGCAGCAGCCATTAACACACTGTATACATATTATTACTTATCACGTACAGTATCTCAAATAATTGGTTCAGCTTTAGGTGATTTTACATAAAAAGGACTAACTATCGGTCCTGTACTGTTCCAAGCTGGCTGGATATTATTGCGTGAGATGTTTCATACAGGTAATAATAAATGTCGGCAGCGATGCAGAAACATAACTTGTTGGCTTCCTGTTCACAGATGCTTCCTGCAGGTGCAGAGACATCATCTGAGCCGGTGAAACCAATACCTCCATTGAGTGATCATAACGGTTTTATTGCATGCATGCCATTATGATGGCTGATGTAACACTAACCTGCTCTTTGTGTAGGCTTATCTCAGGGTTTGATATCTCTAACTAATATTTACCATGAATCAATTTGGAAATACTCCTCGTACCAGTTTGTTTTTGTGTAAGATTTATTTGTGGAAAAGTTACGCTAGAATGTATTTGAGCGGGTACTGCACTCACCCAATGGAAACCAATCGACTGATATCATCGAGAGGTTAACATCATGGACAAATGAATATGGAATTCAGGAAGCAGTCTGTTCAGTCCAGGAACCAGGAGGATTTTTTTGTAGTTAACTGCTTTGACGACAACAACTAGAGAAAACCTCAAAGATTGGGCACCAGCTGTCCTTTTTAAAGGATATCTATGGCCTAATGCTTTTTGGGATCCTTCCGGGTCACAGGAGGACATATACTAACGTCCTCCAGTGACCCAAAACTCAGTATATAGCGGGCTATTGCCAGCTATATGCTGGCAGCGCACAGCCATGCCGAAGCTGGGACGGATCCTGACAATACTGTCGAAATCTACCCCGCTTGCTGATTGACAGCTGGCTCTGCCTTTCCAGAAGCAGAGCCAACTGTGCCCGCCCCCTCCCCTGTCCATTACTCTAGTCAGCGCAGGAAAAACTGAGAGATGAAGGGTGAAATCCCTGCAGGGAGTGGTGACTGACAGTCACTGCTCTCAGCAGGGAGAGAATCAATAAGTCAGCGATTTGGAGGTATGTGTTCCTTAACTTCCTGATCAATAGCTTCAGCGTCACAGGTCGGCTTGAACAATGGGGATGAGTGCTTTTCATTCACGCCATAATTTTCCTTTAAGGAGTATTGGCTATCTGCCTCCTAGGAGGGTTCAGCCCTGATTTACATTAATGCTCATGGTTATTACTTTCCATCACATAATGTCTTTTCTTTTCAGTGGCCTTATTTAGGAACATATTGCTTGTGGGTACACTTAAACAGAAGGATATTAAAGAAACGTAGTCAAATATGGGGCTCGCCTTGACTTTACAAGTATACTAGTGGTCTGGCTGTTTCCTGGAACTAATACTGGCGATGGAGGGTTTGCATGGAAGCTAGCATTTTCTGAACAGGATCTCCATAATAGCAATCCCTATTCCCTCTTGGTACAGGCTGTGTATTTAAATCCAAACAATTAACTTTTCTTATTTGCTCCCTTGTGGTCTGTAAAATATTCAATAGAATGTGTTTTGTTATACATGTTGGATAAGTACAGAAAATAA
The DNA here is from genome assembly GCF_000935625.1 of Nanorana parkeri. Classification (NCBI taxonomy): domain Eukaryota; kingdom Metazoa; phylum Chordata; class Amphibia; order Anura; family Dicroglossidae; genus Nanorana; species Nanorana parkeri. The sequence goes on along the minus strand of NW_017306421.1, from coordinate 1,430,916 downwards.
CTGTTAATCCTGCAAGAAATCCAGTAAGCTGATAACTTCTTGTGCTTCTCTGTTGATTGCTATTACTGAGCACTGTTCTAAGATCTCTCTGTGAACTTCAGTTCCCTATATTATGGAGATGAGAAGTGAGGGAGGTATTCTGTAGTCTGAACTTACTTCCTGTCCTAGGATGACAACGCTGCTTCTCCGTAGTGAGTGATCATTGTAACCCTAGGACAAGAAGTGTATTATTAGCAAGATCACCAGGTGAAAACAGAGGGAGGGGAAAAAAGAAAACTAATGCAGCTATCACATCTAAGGCTGCAGTCTATGACATTTTAATTCTTGTGTTTAGATACACTTTAACAACCTCTTTAGTTTTTAACAGGTGATCAGATGTTGTAGTCAAACCTATCCCTCCCTGATGAATAACCAAACATTTCCAACTAAACCTGTCCACAGTTTGTCTGATTATTGTAGTCTGATGATTGGACTCACAATTAGACATTGGCAGTGTTGGAAATGATCCCTCTAAATTGGTCGTCTGAGCTCTTGAATAGGTTTCTGCACTTTTTTTTAGTGTCATAAAGCATGTCTTGACTGTGTAGTTCACTGGGCTGAGATCTACAAAGCAATGGACAGCTTGAAGTACCGTTTGTTTACACATGACTGTTTACTGCTGCCACGTACAGACTGGATTGCTGATGTAAATGTACTTCTCATTGTAGACTATAGGTATGCAGCTCCATCCACAACAACTAGGGAAAACCTCAAAAGTTAGGCGCAAGCTGGAATTTTTCAGGAGCATTGGCTACCTGGCTACTGGGAGTTAATCCATTACTGATGTTAGACACCCCACTTACAGGAAAACTTTATATCGATTTCCTGCACCCAAATGCACATCTCAGTTTAGCAAACCGGTCTCTCTGTTTGGCAACATCGTATGATTTCTATAGTCCCTAGAATAAATAACAGGACAATGCCTGATGGGAGCAGTCTAGCTTACACAGCTATTCAGTTTTGAAGGGTGATAATGAGTAATGATGGGCTTAGTAAAGCCATACACCCTGGGGTCTATTTACTACATCAGAATACTTTCAATCTGAAAAGAGAATACAACCCCCAATTTCAAAGAAGTTAAGACGCTGTGTAAAATCTTCAGAAGAACAGAATGAAATGATTTGCAAATCTCATAAACCCAAATTTTATTCACAATAGAAAATATTAAACACGTCAAATGTTTAAAACAGAGAAAATGCGCCATTTTAAGAAAAAAATAAGGTCAGTTTGAAATTGAGGGCAGCAACAGGTCTCCAAAAAGTTGGGACAGGGCAACATTTACCAGGGTGTACTATTCCCTCTTCTTTTAACAACACTCTCTAAATGTCTGGGAACTGAAGAGACCAGTTGCTGGAGTTTTGGAATATGAATGTTGTCCCATTTGTGCCTGATATAGGATTCTAACAGCTCGACAGTCCTGGGTCTTTATCATATTTTTCATTTCAAGATGCGCCAAATATTTTGAATTGGTGTAAGGTCTGGACTGCGGGCAGGTCAGTTAGGCACCCGGATTTGTCTACTACGAAGCCATGCTGTTGTCATAGATGCAGTTTAGTATTGTCCTGCTGAAATATGCAAGGCCTTCCCTGAAAGACATCATCTGGATGGGAGCATATTCTGTTCTAAGGGCTTGTTCACATAAAAGGCTGCAAGCTCTATTTTTTTTTCAGATCGCACTCAACCTAGCTGGGATGCGATACAGTGTGTTCCAGCAGCTAACCATGCTGGAACGCACTGTAACTCATGTATACAGGGCCCTAAAACCTGGTGCCTTTCCGGATGTGTAAGCTGACCATTCCATACAAACTAATGCACCTCCATACCATCAGAAATGCAGGCTTTTAAACTGAGCACTGATAACAAGCCAGAAGGTCCCTCTCCTCTCTAGTCAGGACAACGCAAAGCTCATGGTTGCCTAAATGATGTCAAATTTTGATTCGTCTGACCACAGAACAGTTTTCCTCTTTGCAACAGACCATTTTAAATGGGCTTTGGCCCAGAAAAGACTGCAGCGTTTCTGGGTCATATGGCTTCTTCTTTGCATGGTAGAGCTTTAACTGGAATTTTTGGATGGCACAGGGATTTTTGGAAGTATTCCTGAGCCCATGAAGTGGTGTCCATCACAGAATCATGACTGTATTTAATGTAGTGCCATGTAAAGGTCTGAAGATCACGGCATCCCTATTGTGTTTCAGGCTTGTCCCTTGCACACAGAGATTTTTCCAGATTCTCTGAATCTTTTGATGATATAATGTACTGTAGATGCTGATATTTTTAAAGTCGTTGCAATTTTATGTCAAAGGACAAAATTGTTCGACAATTTTTAGACACAGCTTTTCACAGATTCTGCCAATCTTTACTTCTGAGACACTCTGACTCTCTAAGATGCTCTTTTTATACCCAATCATGTTACTGGCTTGTTGCCAGTTAACCCAATTAGTTGCAAAATGTTCTTCCAGCTCTTCCTTGTTAGTACCACTTACTTTGCCAGCTTTTTGTTGCCCTGTCTCAGTTTTTTTTGAGATGTGTTGCTGCCATCAATTTCTAAATTACCTTATTTTTTCTTAAAATGGTCCATTTTCTCGGTTTAAACATTTTGATATGCTTTCTATTTTTTTTTGTGAATAAAATATGGGTTTATGAGTTTGCCAAATCATTGCATTCTGTTTTTATGTAGATTTTACACATCGTCCCCACTTTTTTGGAATTGGGGTTGTATAATATAAATGTTTTTTGTTTTCTGCCATTATTCCCACAAAACGAACATTCGCAGATATTCACAAAGTTAAGGGCTCTGTGATTTTGTTTATAAAAAAAAAAAAAAAACATGTGGGTCTGCTTTTGTTTCTTTTTACCAAGTTTTAAATTTATCGCTAGTATAGATGCATGAAAAAGAAGCTGATGGATTTTTGTTTTTTCACCTAGTTCTCCTGTAGATTTGAGTAGATTGCAGCAGTTTCTTTTGTTGTATTAATTGTTATCTACGTGTATGTTGTTGCAATACCTGTGGCTGCGTGTTGTTGGCACAAGGCATTTTCTTGTTTGCACAGCTTTTAAAAGCAGAATACACTTACTTATAAGCTGTGCAAACTGTTCATTGGAACCTTATATGGCAGTGAAACAAAATGGCTTGATGGAACTTGTGTATATTTTTGAGAATTTTTTTTATTGTTTTACATATTAAGGCACAACGGTGCACGCTATTTGTGTCCAATGAGGACACCAGGCATAGCAATGCATACAATAATACAGCATACAGCCATGCTTAAGATCTAAATAGAAAAATAACAAAAAATTAACAATAACAACCATTACTACAGGTCAGAAGGAAATGCCCCCCTCGGGAAGCTTCCAATTACAGGTGGGGGGGAAAAAAAATGTCGGCTAGAACTATGAGGTGAGTGAAAAGCACTCACCTCATAGTTCTCCTTCAAAGCAAACTGTCCATGGGGCAGTGGTAAGCACCAGCAAACGTTTTGTGTCGTCAATAAAAAGACGATGTTGCCAAGTTAAAAAAAAAAAGTTGCAAATTTCCATAAATGATTTTATTCATTTGCAATGTGCCTTTGGACTTGCTAGAATATTTAACTATTCAAGGAGAGTCAATTCCCTAGTACAGCCCCCTCCCTTTTATGCATGTCATAGTCCTCTCCTCTTCTGGGAGTATCTAATTACGGTCTGTGCTGGCCGAGCATCTCCACCCCTACCTTCACCTTGCTACATAACCTTTTTGTGTAGAGTAGAGTAGACCTGGGAATTTTACAGCCCTTCCCTAGCCCTTTGGCTGGCGTTCTCTGGCCCACGTGAGGTCAGGTGTCCCTAAATGGCGGACATGGACCAAAGCAAGAAAGAAGGGTCATAGACATGCACTTCAGTGTATGTTAAACATGCAGCGTGGTGCACGTTAACAAATGTATGCCAGCTCATGTGCGAACGCGTCTTTATTTTTTATAATGCTATAGCGGTGTGCACTGCGGTCCTGTGATTGAACGTGGCGTCTGTTTTAAACTATTTGAAGAATGTTTGCTACATAGATCGCAGGAATTCACCATAACAATGCCACAGTTGTTTGCTATCATTGTGGCTTCCTGCAAATCATTTATTGGTAACACTCACCTCAGCTGGTTGCATATGTATGTATTCCTATGACCGTAACAGCATCTTATTTATGCAGTTGTAGGACGGATATGGTTCATGTTGCACACTTTATTCCATGTTATCTATGTTTTATGTGTAGTAAGAACTTGGCTCTGATTCCTGTTAGCAAAAGATGCGTGTCATGGCTTGCAATAGGGTTTTGAGTCTGCGAAAAATGTAAACTGTGACTTTTTGGGGTTGGTTGATGATGAAGGTGCCTGTTGGGTCTTTTAGGTCTGGGGTGGGCAACTCCGGCCCTCCAGCTGCGCTTTAACTACAAATCCTGTTTCTGAGAGACATGCCTGTAATTGTCAGAGTTGCTCACCCTTGGTTTAGGCTATAGCAGACTCGAAAGACCTTGTTTGTTTGAAAAGTCTAAAGATGTGATAGTTTTTTATACAATAGATTATTGTTCCCACAAAATAAGGGGGGATCTGCTAATAGAATAATAAATATATAGGTCTTCACAGGAAGAGACTTGTAGGAGGTAAGAAAGACCTTTCTATGGGCAGATCTTTTCATTTTATTTAAAGTGTATCTAAAGCCAAAGCTTTTTTTTTATTATTTAGTTTTGTATATAATAGGGAAGTGTGTGTATGTGTATATGTGTGTGTGTGTGTGTATATATATATATATATATTTTTTAGTGGGTGGAGAACTTGCCGAAGAAATCCCCTTTTTGTACAAGGTGTCTCCATAGGAAGATTCCCCTCATCTGTTCTGGGGATAGCTGTAAAATGGTTTCCCATCGCTTCTGTCTTGGTGACTCTGGTCACTCTGGCAGAGAGTAGAGAGAATACATCTCTCCTACGGGGACACACAAAAATAATCTAACATGTTTTAACTAGGGATGCACCGAAACTTTTCGAGTACCAGTGCCGATACTTGGCATTTTCATGAGAACTACCAGGGTTGCAGCGGTTGCAGCTGGGACCTGGCTCTGGTGCCCCACCACTGTCCTGAAATCATTAGTCGATTATTGTTTTAGAAAAACTGTCACATGACAAACAAAAATGTATTAGTACTTGTCAGTACTTGGGCAAGTATCAGTATCCAAAACTGGTATCGGTGCATCCCATATATATATATATATATATATATACACACAATTGATAAATTAAACAGAGATGTACAAATCCCAGGAGCTCCGGGTGCTCCTTACAAATGACAGCTGCCTCCTAACTTCTGAATTTTTCTGTAGTCTAGTCTTGGAGCTGGAAAAGTATCTGTACTTGTACCGAGTACGGTACTTGGTATCGGTGCATCCCTAGTTTTAACCCTTCCCCACTTCCCCACTCCATTCAAACCTAAAAAATGTGGCTTCAGATGCACTTTTTCCTCTATCTAGTTTAGTATATGGCCTACTTTAGCTTCTATGTTTTTTTTTCCATGAGTAGTTCTGTAAACCAGTACAGCAAGTGCTGTTTTCTCTGTTCAATCCAGAATGATGACTTATCTTTTCGCTTTCTCTGCTTCTCACAGGGTGCTGTCCCCTCTTCTCTGCAATGATGAGGACGGCGGTGATGACTAGTGCCAGTCTGGCACTCACAGCTGCAGTGGTGGCACATGCTTATTACCTCAAGAACCAGTTCTACCCAACAGTGGTGTACCTAACCAAATCAAGCCCCAGCATGGCTGTAAGTACAACGAGACAAGGAAAAACAGATCCTCAAATAAAGCATTGCAAACGTTTTAAGATTCTCCCTTGTAGTGAAAGTGGTTTCTGTTTCTTTAATCAGTACAGGAATATGGTTTTGCCCCCACTATCTCCTGCATGGGATCAAACTGGTAGAGGGAAACTATATTGGTTTTATAATTATGATGCCCTGTATCCTTATATTCATAGCCTAATGCCATATTGTGAAGTATAAATAAAATTCATATTTTACAAGTAAACATTATATCTGTCTATTGAGGGACGTTGGAATTCTAAAACAGTTGGGTTATACTGCCACCTACAAAAGGCTGAGATACTGGCAATCAGAAAACACATTAAGCCAGACCTATATAACCCCCCCCCCCCCCACCACCCCCCCCACTAACCAGTATGGCTCAGTCTTTTGCCAGTGTTTGAGGAGGTTGGAGGCAGAAGAAATGTTGTTAACCTTTTATCTTAGTGATATTTTTTCCATGTTGACTTCAACCAAGATCCTTGGTACATCATTGCTATTTTTCCTTGGTGACTTCAATCAAGATTTTTACATCGTGCTTTGTCCTTGGTGACTTCAGTCCAAGATTTCAACTTTTTGTGCTAGTCTCTACATAGCAGCTATCCAGATCTGCATATTCTCGGCAACAGCTTTGGAGGCTATACCTGGACCACACTGGATTGAAAGATTATGGGCTTTGCTGGAATGTGACCTTTGGAAACTGGGCTGTGTAGTGTGACATACTGTTAGTCAGCCACAGAGTGGTACAACGGTGGATGTGACCCTGTCTGAAGAATTGCTTAGTGAGTAAGGCCTGGCGGGCTGAGACATTTGAAGCTACTCGCTGTTTTTTCATTGGGCGTTTTTCCAAATTTCCTATTGCGGCTGGTTTCACCAGGCTAGGGAATCGCGCACCATGCTCTTTCTCCTGCTATTCAGCCTAGATGAAGCACCATCCTGCTGCTGCTCCTCAAGCACCACATGGATCATCTGCTCTCGTTCCACTACCATCTATAATGGCTTGGTCGCATCTGGCCAGCTGCTACCTTTGTCCTCACCAGCTGCTTGGGTTTGTGAATACACAAGGCCTTGCCTCCCTTTTGTCTAGTTTTCCGCTACACAATGCAATATGTCTTCTCAGAGATGCACAGAGGACACTCCCGCTGCAACGGATGATCTCAGCCCATACTACTCTAGTGGATCTGGGGGCATATACCCAGTATCCCCAAAAGGAACTGATGTCTGTAATCTCAACCTTGGATAATATTTAGATTCCTGTAGTAGGTAAATGGTTAGGCTCTGTTTTGGAAGGAGTCCTGCTCCTCCTTCTGCTCCTATTGTTCTTGTACATCACTCTGGCTTACAGTATCTCCTCATCCCTTATTACCTTTTGTGCAGGTGTAGTTGCTCCCTCTGCTTTTTCTTCAGAGGATTCAGGGTTGGTACCCTTAAGTTTTCTATCCAGTCTTGGGGTTCATTCCCTTCTATCCATTGGGATATTATGCTGTAAGGTTCTTGCACAGATTGCTATAACCTTCCCCATCATGGGCCTATCTTATATAGTAAGAATTAGGAATACTACTCTTGAGCCTTCTGTTCACCAGCTGGTGTTTCTTCTTTCTGGACAAGGCCCATTGTTTCTTCAGGTAGCAGTTCCCCTTGGCAGTAATTTTCTGTCCTGGTCTACAGCACCAGGTTGATCCTTGGTGTCCTCTCTTGGGTCATGGCAGTTCCCCTGTTTTGCATGGCTTTTCTTTATCTAGCTTTGATTCAGGCATAATTGCAGATACTGTATATTTTGGTCCCCACATCTGACCTCTCAGGGACTGTTGCCCACCCCTCAGATGGGCTGCTTTTGGAGGTTGCAACTGTTTTAGAACTCCTGTGTCCCTTTTAATGTACGATTTAAAGAAAATAAGATTTCAAGAAAAAGAGTTTACTGTGAGTACAAAACGCACACACATCACCTCCCTTAGCTTAAGGTATTTAAACAGCATGTTTTTTTCCATCAAAGTGATTAAAAATGTGAAAAGGGGTCCTGGTACTTGCTGGCGCATACCACATATTTTTATGCAACATTTCATATTTAACTCATTTAAAAAAAATTAACTTGTATTTGTTTTTTACTCCGACCATAATAATGAAAATGCATACAAAACCCGATACATTCCCTTTAATTCTACTTAAAATGAAATCAACAACATAACTTTGTGTATTCTCCCATAGAATGTGGATGAATCTATAAAGAACGTATGCAGAATATTATAAACAAAGAAAATAACATTGTATATGTGGTTACCTTGGTTGCATAGTCACTTCATCTGGCAGCATGTCCTAGTAGCAAAGTATATGTATGACATCACTGAGGATCACAGTGGATGAGACCAATGCAGTTATGTGGAAATCCAGAACCGATGCACTGCACTTGTGTATACATACAAACTGTACCTAACAAACACATTCCACTGCATTGGGCACAGTAAGGAAAATGTTATATGATCGTGTACCTCTAATTAAATTATCTGTTTTGATTTTAGGTTCTCTACATACAAGCATTTGTTCTGGTCTTCCTATTAGGAAAGTTTATGGGAAAAGTTTTCTTTGGTCAGTTGAGAGCAGCTGAAATGGAGGTAAGCTGGGAAATGGGCCACTTTGGTATGTTCTCTACTTTTGCTTTATGTACTTTTTTACTGTATGTCTGTGAAGGTTCTCATTCTTCAGGTTAAGTTATAGCTAGTAGTAGTTAGTCACATTTAACCAGATTTGTTCTGTAATGTTGAAGACGTTTCATAGCTTATCCGAGCCTTTTTCCCATTCTTACATTTCTCAGAAGTGGCTTGGATAACGTATGAAACATCTTTAACATTAAACAAGCCAAATGCAACAAACTACTACTAGCTATGGACTGCATGTTGTTTAGACTAGGGCTATTATCATTTCAAGCTAGATTTCTGTTGTTCATTTATGACCCAACAGCTGAGTGTGGCAACAAATTCCCAGTAACTGGTTTGTAGAAATTTCTAGTGCAGCACTTACTAATATTCAAGTGATACGGTTTTTAAGCTTTTTCAGATGCTAATAAAATCACTTACAATAGATATTGCTTCTTGATGTTGAAAAGTTTTAGCTTCCTGCAGAATCAGCTAGTCCCCTGAGTGCTGGCCCTGATATCTTGTTTTAGGGAGTCTCTTTTCCCTTGCAGGGCTCTATAGAGCCTTTCTAGTGTAAACAGGCAGATTAGACGGCCGCTCGCGGGGGCCTCCAGGTGTCCTAGCAAGGAGGAATCAGTCGTCTAATCTGCCTGTTTAGAGGCCGCCGCTGCCTGATTGTGACTGGCACGGATCGCGTACTTAGGCGACCCGGGCCGGTCGGATCTATTTCCATTGGTGGTCCCTGAACCTGGGCTCGCGTGCCAGCAGAGAGGGCCCGCGTGCCATAGGTTCGCCACCACTGGGCTAGTAGATGGACAGACTGCTCTTTCCCTTGTGATCTTGTACTAGACAGGACGTTTAGGGAAGCTGAGAGTTGGAGCTGTTTGGAAACATGATGATTGTAAGTGTTTAGGCAAAGATAGAAATATTTTGCTGGGCCGTGCATATTTGTTTGATCTGGATCCATTATTGAAATAAGTTTGAGAGTTTAATACTACTTTAAAGGTAACCTATGTTCAAAACATATTAACCAAATCACCTCTCAGTTTCTAGTAGGCACTCTTCAGCACCTTCTGCTCCCCTCTGCCATGCTGGTTATCAGTTCAGCCACCCTTGGGGCCTGTTCACATGAGTTTCAGGTCCGGATCTGTAGACGCGGTGCTACTGATGCAGTGCGTTTTGGCCGCGTTTTTGATGCGTTCCAGTTAAAAAAAATATATTTATTTTTTTTTGCTGGATTGGGGCTGTTGGTATGTTAGCTGCAGTGCAGTGCGTTTTTGATGCGTTTTTGACGCGTTTCTGTTTCCTGACTGTACAAAATGTGACGCAGTATTTTTCTGTCGTAACCTGAACGGACTGCGCACGTGAGAACTGTAGCCCATAAAACACATAGGGATACATGTGTGAACAGGCACTTAAAAGCCAGTATTTTCTGTAATGGGGGGAACAAGTGACATTCCCTCTGCCCTCCCACAATGCAGTGCTTGGTGCCTGTGCAATCATTTGCCAGACCTGATCACAGGGTCAAGGTGTGTGCCTAGTACAAGCAGGTACAGACTATCATGTTATGGTCTGTTCTTACCTAGAATTCTCAAAGATGCTGCAGCATGAATTGGGGCGGTAGCCAGGAACGGTAAATTGGGGTACCAGATTATGCTGTTTTGATGGTGATACAATGAAATAAAGTTTTTCTAAAGCTACACTCCAGGCAAACAGCTGAATGTATACTTAAAATGCAAATTAGTAAACTGTTTTACTTTACAAAGAATTAGTATTTCCCTTGAGCATGACGCTCCTTGGTTTGGAATCGGCCCTCTGACTAACGAAAGTGCTTTGCTGTACCTATAAATTGCATATACATGTGTACTATATAACTATTAACTGTATGTTCATGACAATCATTCTATCCAGCAGAAAATGGTAACTGGCTAATATATGCTCTTTTATATATGCACACTGACATTCTCTGTGTAGTAATATATATCTTTTTTGTGCTGTTTCTTTTTCTGTGCCGTTCTCCTGGTGTCAGCACCTTCTGGAGCGCTCTTGGTATGCTGTTACAGAAACGTGTTTGGCTTTCACCGTGTTCCGGGATGATTTCAGCCCTCGCTTTGTAGCACTCTTCACTCTTCTGCTGTTCCTCAAATGTTTCCACTGGCTTGCTGAGGATCGTGTGGATTTTGTAAGTTATTTATTCATATTACATACCAATAACACGAAATGCATGCTGGCATTTGGTCTCTGCATACCTTTTTATATACTGTTATGGAATATGTGACACAAAAGTGGTGAAGTGATGGTAATGTATGTTTCCTAGTAAATGTTTCTTGGACTTGTATGGCATTGTGAGTGATCTACATAACATGGTAGAGGGTGGGTACCAGGTTCCTTGGTTATGTGTTGTTGGTATGAGAAAAAGTATAACTGAAAACACTGCTTTATCGGAAACCCGCTATAAGAGTAATGCAGGAACTGACTTTCTGAAAATGCTACTTGACTAGCTGTCATGTTAAGCCCCTGCCATTAACTCTGTGATTGCCAAGGGCGTATTCTTAATGTCATGGCTTAATGTCTTCGCTGTCCAGTGATGTGCAGTATGGAATATGTGATGGCAGTCAAAGAGTCAAAATAAGTTTGTAGCTGTGGGCTTGCGTTGTAATCCATAAGACCCCATTCACACTGAGCAACATGGAAATCGCGCGACTTTGAGCGACGTGTCGCGCGACTTTGAGCGACGTGTCGCGCGACTTCTTCCTATTGGGCTGTATGCAATCAGGGGCAATATCACTCAAAATCGCTCTAAAAAAGGGTCATGTAGGAGCGACAAGCTACAAGCGATATTGAGCGACGAGATGTGAACAGCTACATTGAAATGTATTGGTGAAGCTACATAGAGCGATATAGCGCGGAAATATGAGCGATATCGCTGCAAAAATCGCGCGATAAATCGCTCAATGTGAACGGGGCCTAAGCCTCTCTGTGAACTGCGCAAGAACTTTTGATGCCAGGTCCCATCTTCTCCTGCTGCCAGTCTTGGTTCTGATTTGCTTTGACATTCTGGATGGTGATTGGGGAGTTTCATGTTCACCTCTTTCTTCTTTTTGCTGTGTATGACCCAGAATGTCAGTGGGACCAGATGCTGAGGAGTACAGATCTTTACTTTTTAAGGAAAACATGGAAGGGTGCCTTTGTTGACTTCTTATTTTGAAAGTGCCAGTTGTCTTGCTGTGATGGTGACTCCCCTTACTTCAATACTTTGAGTCACTGAAAAGTATGTAGATAAGGAATTCTAACTTTTCTCCAACATTCTGATCTGCATACCAGTGCATTAGATGCTTTCAAAGCCAACGAGTGGAAATAATAGCCAGGCAACAAGCATTTGCACGTTAGCAGTGGCAGCCTTTTTATAGCGTTCAATACAGATTGCAGACAGTTTGTTTTGTACATTCAAGGCCAAGAACAATCTTTTATTCGAGTCACTGCAAGATACCCTGGCAAACCATTTACTAAGAAAGAAGATAGCGGCTATAGTTCTGAAAAGGCGAGAGATTCTGAAATGGAAATTGCTTATCTGGTTCTGATCTCTCTGTGTAGGAACAGAAAGTAATTCCAACCCCCCATATCCCTACCATGAACAAGAGAAGAACACTCATCTTGCTGTTTCTAGTGTTTTCAAAATCCATCCCCTCTAATAATTATATAATTCTAGAACTTGATTATGTTGGGATGGAAAAGCTGTAGTAACACATTTTAACAAAGATGAAATACAGATTTGCAGTTCCACTGGACAGCTCAAGGGTCAGATGTCATTTGGCGATTTCCATTTGCTGGAACATCCCTTGCTTAGTAGGATTTAATATAGTATAGGTTAACTGTAACACTAAGTTATGCAAAAACAATGATCAAATGCTATGTTTTGTTCTGAATGGGGCATAAGTAAACCTCCTTCGGACAGTATCAAATTTTGTAGCATTCTGTGTCCTGCAATACACTGTACAAACTAAATGCACAGCAATGATTGGGTTACCATGATGTGGTTTCTTATGGTTGCACTATACTACATGCTAGTGACCTGTACAAATACACTTCCAGGCCAAAAAAGTCATCACCTTGATTTAACTAAGGAAATAGGTCAGAGCCTTCCATTGGGCAATTAGTCTAGATTCAGAAATGTTATGTCCGCAAAAAAGGGGTCACCTGAATATACTGAATGATCAGGTTTTTCTGTCAATGGGTTTTTACTGCCCTGATGGCACCGGTATATTCCAAGATGGCAATGCCAGGATTCATCTGACTCAAATTGTGAAAGAATGGTTAGGGGAACATGAGACATCATTTTGCCACATGGATTGGCCACCACAGAGTCCATTGAGAATCTTTGGGATGTGCTGGGGAAGACTTTGCATATTGGTCTGACTCTCCCATCATTACTACAAGATCTTGGCGAAAGTTGAATGCAGCTCTGGATGGAAATAAATGTGACATTGCATAAGCTATTGAAATGATGCCATGGTGAATGCGTGGCGTAATTGAAGCTAAAGGCGGTCCAACAAAATATTAGAGTGTGTGTGACTTTTTTTTTCGACAGGCATTGTATTCCACTGATCTCACTTTCTCCTTCATTCTCTTCTTGTGCCATGTTTCTCATACCATAACATCATCTCTTCAACATTTCACGGGGAGGTGTTCTTTTTATACCTGTCGGTTTATTAGGAGTGCTTGTAAATGAGTGAGGCTGTTGGGTAACTGAAGGTTCTGTGCTTGCTTTATCATTGTATCCTTGCTTCATTACAGATGGAACGCAGCCCAAACATTTCCTGGCTGTTTCATTTTCGTATTCTTGGTAGGTGATCTATTTTTTTACGTGCCAATATCTGCTTTTTTGATGGCTCTACATATGTGGCAGTCTAAACAGATCAAAAAATCTTCTGAACAAGTCACAGTTAATGCTTTATTAAATAAAAAAACTCCAGTTTAAGTCGCATAAATAGCAAAGTTTGGGCATGCAAGGTACGCCCTAAAATGCTTGATATGAGTAACATCTAAGTATTGAGGCTGTACCTCACATGTCCTCCTCCACAATTTGACAGCTGGGTCCTATTTTTTGCTACAGGAGTTTAGATAGTGGTCCCTGTGTAACTTAAGCCAGTAAACCGTTAATTGCTGATGAGCCGTGATATACATAGACTGTCATACTTTTCATTGCCTCCCTCATTATCTGCACAAAATTACAGGTGAGGGAGGCAAAAGAAAAGAGGCAAGATTGATCTGTCAGTAAGCCATGGTAAATCAGCATCTATAGCCAGCCTGCCTGCACTTAGTCCTGTAGTGTTATATTAGTTCTCATGTTTCAGCATTTTAATGATACGTTTTTTCTGATGTCTTTGTTAAATGCTTATGGCATACACTCGTGTTGTAGAGCAGTTCACTACCACTTCCTCTTTCACGTTGGCCATTATGTGTTTGCATACAGCTGTATTTACTATAAATAACTGAAAATTCAAACCGGTTCCCAGGCTGCCAGTCTCCATTGTAGTGCCTGTGTTCTGCTTGTTTTCCCATACCATTCCTTGCAGGAGTATTGCATCATGCATCTGTCATTGTATTCAATACTGTGTTTGTATTAACAAGCTTTGTGTGTTTCTGTTCCCCGTACTTATTTTGTTTGAATAAGTATGATAATGAACATTGGTACCCTTAATTTTCATTATTTGTACTTACTGTGCCTGTCACTCTTTCTCTTCCAGCATTAATGCTCTTGCTGGGTGTTCTGGATGTTCTGTTTGTGTCTCATGCTTATCACAGTCTGGTCACCCGCGGGGCCTCTGTTCAGCTAGTCTTTGGCTTCGAGGTAAGTCAATAAATATACAGAGTCTAGATAAAAATATTTTGTAGAAAGTTGTAAGGCTGGCCATGCGCATACAGGTTGTGTAGCAATCTTTTGGCCATGAATGGCATTACCTAATTTGGGTAATGGGAAGTCCATCAATGGCTCCCACTAGATCACAAAGAATCTTAAAGCTAAAGAGATCAATACAAAAACAAAGAGGAAAAAAGATAGGAGGATGCAAAACTCATCTTGTCTTGAATTGTATTGTAACTGTAATGTCTTCCTTATATTGTAAAGCGCTGCGCAAACTGTTGGCGCTATATAAATACTATGTAATAATAATAATAACTCTATCACTCACAACAGTTAGTCAGATTTGGCTGTTATTCTAAAGTGTTAAAAACCGAGCATGCAAAACAAAAATGGCAGCCGCTAACTCTAGTAACCAGAACTTCTAACTTGGGAGATATAGCAAAGAGTAAACTGAGAACAGGTTTGTCCTGTGGTAGCCCATTCCACCCTAATGTTGCAGAGACAAACCAGAAGCACAGAACAGAAGCGTGGTCGCTGAAGACTTCCAGTGTGTATCTGCACCAAATCCAGCAAGCAAAGCAAAATTGGCAACCAGACTGATCAACAGGGATGCACCGATACCGGTCTTTCGATATCGAGTACCGATGTTTGTTTCCGGTACTCGCCAATAGCGAATACCGATACTGGAAGTCCCATTAAGGAAGCCAGGCGGTGTGTAATGACTCTCCACCTGGCTTCCTGACTATCTGGGAAGCTGGGCGGCGTGTATAGACTCACCACCCGGCTTCACTAGGTGACGAGAAAGCATGGCCAATCAGAAAGCCGGGCGCTGTGTAATGACGCAGAGCCCGGCTTCCTGATTGGCTGGGGAGCCGGCTCCCCGCTCCCTTGTCCTGTG
>NW_017306421.1:1389016-1415522 GCF_000935625.1 Nanorana parkeri | reverse complement strand
CGGCTCCATGCTCCCTTGTCATGAGGTGACGAGGAAGCATGAAGCCGGCTTCCCAGCCAATCAGAAAGCTGGGCGCCGTATCATTACACGGCGCCTGGCTTCCTGATTGGCCAGCTTCCTGACCAATCAGGAAGCCGAGCAGTGTGTCATTACAGAGGTCTTAGTTGCATACAGTTGCAAATATATGCAAGGCCGCATTGACTAACTAAGGCCCCTGGGTGAAGTGTGGTCCCTAATTTTACAGAGCTCCCATCATGGGACATAAAGAGTTGAATACATTTTCAACAGGTTTGCCTGTTAGGTTAAAAAGTGAAAATCTAGCTGTGCTTTCCGGTGAATACATAGTTTGCATTTGTATCTCAAATACTGTATGCAAATAAATTGTACAGATTATACACACATTCTATATACTGTAATAAAAGGAGAAAATCAGAGTGATGATTGAATGTGGGTAATGTGCTTATATTATAATAACTGGGTAATTATTCTGCACAAGAAGCTTACAGTGATAATGAGTCAAACAAGGTCTTTAAAGGAGAACTTTGGGGTCAGGGCTTTTCCCCATAGTTCTCCTAAGGGTCACGGGAGAACACAAACTAGCGTTCTCCCGTCACCCAAAGCTCAGTATACCGCGAGCTACAGCTCGCGGTATACTGAGATGTCGCAGCCGGAACGGATCCCGACATTGCTGTCGAGAGCCACCCAGCTGCGTGATTGACAGCTGGCTCTGCCTATCCAGAGGCATAGCCAGCTGTGCCCGCCCCCTCCCCCGTCTGTTCCGCCGGTCAGCGCTGGAGGATCGTACAGGGGAGGGGGGAATCCCTGCATGGAGCCGTGAGTGACAGTCACGGCTCTCTGCAGGGATAGATCGAGAATTGAGTGAGCGGCGGTATGTGTTCGCTCACCTCCCGATCTACTGAGCCGACCTGTGACAGTTTCATTGTCACAGGTAGGCTCAGATTATGAGGCTGAGTGAAAATCACTCGCCTCATAATTCTCATTTTAATGGATAACGCTTTAAATAACAATTCATGTTCTATTTCTTTTATTTCTTTATTCACCAGTATGCCATACTTATGACCATGATCCTCACCGTGTTCATAAAATACATCCTGCACTCTGTGGACCTGCAGAGTGAGAACCCATGGGATAACAAAGCCGTCTACATGTTATACACTGAACTTCTGACAGGTACATCCTACAATTGTGCTGTTGAGATGGATGAAGTTGATTCTGCCTTAGCTCTGGAGTCATATTTTTAGTAAGAATTGGTTGACTGTTTGTTTGCATTCCACCAGAGGATGGTTGTGTTCCACAATGCAGTAACCACAATGTAGGATACACCATATCAATAGACAGTATTGGTGAGATATCTGCACTTGAGTTCTGCGGTTTGATCACCTGGTGTGGCCATTGTTAAGGGCCATACTTTCCTTGTTGGATATTTTTGGTTTTGAAGATTTGATAGAAGATTAGACAACACCAAAACAAGAACAGATCAGGAAATTGTGGCAGGATGCAAAGCTGGATTTTCCACAAGGCAGCTTCGGAAGGAGCATAGAACCCAGTGGATGTCCATGGGACCTAGCTTAAACCGTCATGCTCTTGCAGTAAATCAGGGTATAGTGCTCAGAGCTGGACTATCCACAAGGCAACCTAGGCAGGATCATAGGACCCAGTGGATGTCTATGGGACACAGCTACAATCTCCATGCTCTTGCAGTAAACCGGGGGATAGTGCTTAAGTCTGGATTATTGACAAGGCAACCTAGGCAAGAGAAAAGGATCCCGTGGATATTCATGTAACCCAGCTATAATCTTCATGCTTTTGCAGTAAACTAGGGCATAGTGTTCAGACCCAGAATATCCACAAGGCAACCTAGGCAGGAGCATAGGGCTCATCGGATCCACTTGTAGGCAGTTGGTGTTAGATGGGGCTGTTCCATGTTTGTTGCAATCTGTATTAATGTCAAATAAAGGGATAGGAGGACCAAAGCTGCTTCCTAGCCAAGGCACTCATTCTGCAATAATCTGTCTCTGGCAGGAAGATCTCCCTACAGTAGTATCTATAGTGTAAGAAACTAGGGGCTGCCTTAGGCCACAAGTTCCCACAAGGTGGTATAACCTAAATATCATCTTTGGGTGGTCTGACCCTTTAATAGGTAAGCACTAGTGTCCCTACATTCGCTTAAGCTTGTTTGCCATGACCGCTCAAAAAGCAATTTTCACTGTGCATTCATAAATGAGATTATAATCTGTAGTGTGATCACAGCTGCATTCTGAAGGAAGCTCGGCTTGCCACATGAAATGTAAAGTACACACGACTGCAATGTCTTATTCATTTCAACAAGTGCATAAAACCTGCTGCTTGCTACATGGCAGAAACCTTGGAAATGCCATTAGGGAAAAAAACTGTTCACATGGATGACAAGTGAAACTGCAGGAAAATCATATTTTTTTTTTCTTTCTTCATTGCAGGGTTTATTAAAGTTTTGCTGTACATGGCTTTCATGACAATCATGGTCAAAGTCCACACATTTCCTTTGTTTGCAATTCGTCCAATGTATCTTGCAATGAGGTAAGATAATAGTGAATAATTCTGAAAGGAACTGCCAGGCTTCATCTGAAATTCTGACTCTTCTAGATGAAGCAACCACAACATAGTCCTTATAGTGGAGACTTGAGAATATATGAACTATTGTTTAGATCAACTTTAATAAGGGAGCTTCTACTTTCATTGCAATAAAAAAGGGGAATGGTCGGTTATCCTTTCTCAATCGAAAATATACACTGCTTCAGTTTTCACATTTCAGGGTTAAAGCCTGTAAAAATGAAAAAAAAATGACCTTATCGCCAGCATCCACCCAAGTGGGGGTGACATTACAATCCTGGTGAGATCCTAGGAACTTGGAGGATTCCAAATCTCATGAGAAGATGCTTCTGTGCGTGTTTTTTCTCTGCATTAACTCTGCAAACTTTGGCTGAAAGTGGAAGCTCATTATTAATGTGGATCTAAACCCCAATCCCTCTACTTTCCTGTAACACAAAATTAGGATGCATCTCTGTGCAATACTTAAGCTGTCTGTAGCTCTTGGCTCCCTTTTAGCTGCTGGAATCTAAATATGACCATGGTGCTAGGTTATAGGGTGATGTTTAGCAAAGTCGGCCAATATGTTGCTCTCATTGAAAACAGATGCTGCTCTTTGACAGAGAGCACATGACACTCTGTGTTTGATTGCTGGTAGCTGGTTGGAGTCCTGAGCTGTAGACTGTAGGTATTAAGCAGCGTTTATTGGTTTAGGTTCTATGACATTGGGGAATGCCTTAATTGGGTCAATGTCAGATAGTGTTTATATCTGTTTTAAAACCAGACCATCCAGTCTTACACATGCCATTAAAGGGAATGTAACACTAGAACATCCCCTGTGTATAGAAATCCCTAATTGGAGCTGGTCTAATAAACAGGTTTATACATTTGGAGTATACATAAGTATCAAATTTTATAGTAACAGAATAAACACATAGAAACACCTTCAACAAGACATTTAAAAACAATTAAAATGACTTCCCTTAGGATAACCCGGTAAGTATGGTAGTCTGAGCGGCAGATAGTCACTGGTGCAAGCACAATGGCCACAATCAAATGTGGATACTTAGTATCTGAGCTTACTCACGTCACTTCTGATTCAAAGTGGTGGACAGTCCTCGTAGAATCCTGTGTTGATGTGTAATTTACAATGGAGCGAGTCTGCTCAGTAGCATTTCCAGCCACTAATCTGAGCTCACACTTGCCCGCGGGGTTTAGTTTCCAAACCGTGGGAGGGAATGCATAGTGTTTTTGTACATATTTTCTTTCCTTATTATAGTCAGGGCTAAAAAAAAAAAGTAAAAAATATTTGTTTCTTCAATTCATGTATTTTACATATAATATATACGTGTAATATTATTATAGTCTTCTATCCAAAAACCAAATGTAGCTCTAAACTACATTTCGTATGTTGTACAGATTCTCTTAATTTTTTTTGTTGTAACATCATGTTGTTTAGAGAGAGCAATAGCTCAAGATGGAGTAGTCCTAGGATGGGTGACTCATCCTTTTATCAGTTGGCGCTGTTTAATATTTCAGTCAGATGTTAGCTGAAAAGGAGGGAGCTGTTCTGTGCTCTTTAGCTAACGCTTGTTGAAATATATTGGCATGTATTACAGTGATGGACAACAATCTCAATACAAATTAGTAGGGATGCACCGATATATCGGCCAAAAATGCCGAAGTGCCATTTTTCTGCTGAAATAGTGGTGCATCCGTTCTTTCTCTCCTCCCCGCTTGGCACTGCTCTGTGTCCCAGCGGGGAGGAGAGAAACTGTCACAGGTGGCCGAGCACTGCGGGAGGAGAGCCCTGTGAGCGGCCGGCGTCTCTCCGCCCCGCACCGCTCAGCCTCCTGTCCCAGATCGGGAGAGCGGTGTGGGCGTAGACAGCCAGTGCTGTCACAGGAGGCCGGCTGGTGGTGCGGGGGAGGACTCAGCTGTCAGATCGAGCTCTCCTCCCTGCACCGCTCGCTCAGCCTCCTGTAACAGCGTGTCAGGAAGGAGAGCAGTACAAAACACTCAGTGATCGCTGAGTGTTTGCGCATAATTGAGGACAGAGTATGTTTAATGTGTCCTCAATTATGAATGAATGGGAAGTGATCTACATCACCTCCTGTTCATTCAGGATTGTGGATATAGTAAACGCACTATGTTCTCATGTTATGAATGAAAAAGAACACTCAGTATAGAGGCTTCCTGTTCATTCATAACAGGGGCTGCAGAAAGAGATTGAGGGCTTTGTGTTCTCAGTCTCTTTTTTTTCTATTTTAAAAGGGAAATATCAGGGGTCTGTTTAGACCCCTTATTTTTTCCCTTAAGCCCCTAAAAGTAAGGTCTGCTACTGCTAGCAAGCAGTAGATATATGCAAAAAGTGTAAAAAAAAAAAAAAAAAAACCCCTCTTTAACCACTTGCTGACCAGGGTGTTTACACCCCCTTCCTGTCCAGGCCACTTTTCAGTGTTCAGCGCTGCGGTACTTTGACTGACATGTATTCCGTCATGCAACGCTTTACTGAAATTAATTTTATACCATTTTTTGGGGACAGATGGAGCTTTCTTTTGGTGGCATTTAATTACCACTGGGGTTTTTATTTTTTACTATATAATGAAAAAAGTACAGAAAATTTGGGGGAAAAAAACTGTTTTTCCTACGTTATGTTATAAAACAGTTATTATTACCCACATTTTTGGCGAAACAAAAGTCGGGGTCACGTCGGGTATATAGACACCAAACGTGTTAAGCTTTAAAATTGCGTGCGTCCGCGAACTTGCAAAAACTACCATAACCAAAATTGGCCATAGGCGACGCTTTAAAAGCTTTTACCGCTCATCAATTTAGTGTTATCAGTGATTGATGGCCCTATAATTATTGCTCTCACTCCGAAGTTTGCGGCGATACATAACATGTGCGGCGTAATGGATGCAATCATCGTTTACGCACTTAGGCGCACTCGACGCATGTTTATGTGGGGGGTGGGGGACTTAAAAGTTTACTTTTTTTATTACCTTTTTATATGCGACTTAATTATTTAATTTTTTTTGTAACTAATTCTTTAAACATTTTTTTTGTCACTTAACTTTATTGCTATCACATAGGGGACTAACAAGCCCACTTTCTAAAAGCCAATTTTTAGTGACAGGTCCTCTTTTTATGGAGACATCAGGGGTCTTTAAGACCCCTGATGTCACCTAGGGACCCCCAGAGAAGCTGATGAAGCAAACACATGCTTCACCAGCATCTCTTCGGTTTCTGTACCGGAGAGTGACACTGAATGCAGGCAGTGATGTAATACCCATCACTGCCTGCATTCAGAAGAGGAGGAGGAGGAGGAGGAGATCAAACGGAGCTCGTGTACTGAGCTCCGTTTGATCTCCGGCCGCAGAGCTGCTGTGCTGGTCCCGGGCTCGCACCGGGCATAGCAGAGCTCGGGATTGCCAGCTGTGGCGGAGGGGGGCGAACACCCGCACGCTTATTGCAAGCGATCGGGCATCTCTACAGACGCCCGTAACATAGTCCATGGTCCCATCGCACTCCTGACCGCGTGAATACCTTCAAGAATTGGGTGCTGTGGTAGTCAACAGGTGGCAGTATTTAATGCCCATCCCTGCCTGCATTCAGAAGAGGAGGAGGAGGAGGAGGAGATCAAACGGAGCTCGTGTACTGAGCTCCGTTTGATCTCCGGCCGCAGAGCTGCTGTGCTGGTCCCGGGCTCGCACCGGGCATAGCAGAGCTCGGGATTGCCAGCTGTGGCGGAGGGGGGCGAACACCCGCACGCTTATTGCAAGCGATCGGGCATCTCTACAGACGCCCGTAACATAGTCCATGGTCCCATCGCACTCCTGACCGCGTGAATACCTTCAAGAATTGGGTGCTGTGGTAGTCAACAGGTGGCAGCCGTCTCAATAAATAGACGTATTTTGCAAATTTGGAGTGCTGGTGTCTCTGCTTTAGCTCTACAGACGCCCGAACGCTTGTATGTAAACAGCCATTGCTGGCTGTTTACATTGGAGGCTGAATTCCCGCTCGGCGGGTATGAGCGGGACGGCATGGGACGTTTAAAAACGCCCACCCGCATTCAAGAAGCCGCTGTCCGGCCGTTTAATTACAACGGCCGGACAGCAGGTGGTTAAAAGAGGTTAATACTTACCTGTGTCTTCCCCGCGCAATTCCGTCCGAAAATGTGAAAATTCTCGGGCGGCCGCAAAGCATCTTGGGGCGGGCACATGCGCAGTTCACATTTTCGGCCGGGAGACGAGGAGAGACACAAGGTAAGTCTATAGACGGCATGCAGACACTGTGGGAGAGGAAGTGCCAGCAAGCAGAGAGGAGTCAGCGCTGGATCGGAGACCTGCACCAGCGCTGGAGGGACAGATGAAAACTACAGGAAAGAAGAGGAAGATCGGATTAAGAGACATAATTTAAGGTAAGTGCTTTAATTAACATTGGGGGGATGGAAAAACATTTTTGACTTTAATATCACTTTAAGATTTATCTCCTGAGCTTATTGTCACTTCAAATAAATATTGTAAAAAAAAAAAAAACAGCCTGTTTAAAAAAAAGTCTTAAGTATATGGGTTATTTTTCATATTTGTTTTAACACCCATACAGACAGTTTAAGAAGGCTGTGACAGATGCCATCATGTCAAGAAGAGCCATCCGCAATATGAACACACTGTAAGTAATGATGGAGTAGACAGAGGCTTGGATTAAAGGATTATTTGATGGATGGTGGAAAGTGAACTGTTTGCTTTGCATGTCACATTTAGGTATCCTGATGCTACTCCAGAAGAGCTCCAAGCGATGGATAATGTGTGTATCATCTGCAGAGAGGAGATGGTGACAGGAGCAAAGAGACTACCATGTAACCACATATTCCACACAAGGTAGGATGTGTGTAAAAATGTTTAAACAATAAATCCTAGTGGGTTTAAAACCACCATAGAAAATTAGAGTATTACCCTGCTGTAATTGCTAACCCTCCACCACTATTAGTAAATATCTACACTTAAGGCCTCTTTCCTCTCCCCGTAGCATACAAATCTGAATACAGTGGGCCCTCACTGCCCTTGGTTGATGAAGGGTACCTCAACCCCCTTTTCAGGAATACAGAGCTGTCCTGTGTTATCGCAAAGACCCTCCTAGTTCTTTTTATGGACTTCAGAACAATTAGAGGGTTATTCACAAAAGGGTGAAGTTTGACTTACAGTTGGGTTGTGGAGGATTGATTGGAGTTTGTTGTGCAGGAGCAGCATGTGGATGCTGAGCAGGATCGGGCTGGTAAACAATGGAGGACAACATAGCTGAACTGGAAAGTGAGAAGAATTGGAGAATTTTTCCAAATCAGCTATGTTGTCCTAGATTGTTCACTTCTCTCCTCCTTCCCCAAACTCTTCACCCTTTTGTGAATAACCCGGGAGTGGTATGTTAATGTAGACATTCTATTGAAGGCAACAAAGAAAAATACATTAATTCTCTAAATCATGAGGAAAAGGGAATACATCTTCAGTATCTGTTCAGTGATTGCAAAGGTGACCATTACCAATAATCATTTGCAGGCTTATTCAGTAAGCTGTGCAAAACACAAAGGGGGGAATTTATCAAAACTGGAGCAGCTGTGCACAGCAACCAATCGGCTTCTCTCTTTAGTTTGTTCAGTTAAGATTTGAAAATAAAAGAGAGAAGCTGATTGGTTGCCATGCACAGCTGCTCCAGATTTTGCCTGCTCCAGTTTTGATAAATTCCCTTCAGAGTACACTAACCTATAACAATCAGGATTCTCTATACGTAAATCAAGCCAGTACATGATTGATTCTTTGGTTGCTATGGTTTGTGATTTGCCTGTTGATTAGGTGAACAAGCTAGCACATTGTATACATTTAATGAAATCTACATTTTATTTGAATATAGCCAAGTAAGGGGTAATATACATTGTGTTCTTATTGAAGTGTGCATAAAACAAGGCTAAATAATGTGCATGTTTTCCTGGTTTCCTCACCTCTGCTTTATCAATCTAACCGTGCTGTTTCCTTCAGCTGCCTGCGTTCCTGGTTCCAGAGGCAGCAGACATGTCCTACATGCCGTATGGATGTTCTCAGAGCTTCCCTTCCTGCTCAGACAGCGGCACCTGCTGACCAGCCCGATCCTGCTCAGCAGCCACATGCTGCTCCTGCACAACAAACTCCAATCATTCCTCCACAACCCAACTGTAAGTCAAACCACATGCCCCTGGACAATCTCCTTTCCTGTTTTAGGCTGATTTGCCATTTTGTATATGTTCAGTATAATGAACTATTGCTAAACAGTCACTGTGTTTTCTCTGTTTGACTTTATTTTCCATGTAGTTCCTCCTGGGATGCTCCCTCCTTTTCCACCTAACATGTTTCCTCTTTGGCCACCACTGGGTCCTTTTCCACCAGTTCCTGGAGCTCCTGGAGCCAATGCCCCTGAAGAAGCAGCACATGCAGGATCTTCCACCGGTAATCTACTGCCTTTGTTTTCTCTGCTATAAAAAATCTTAATGTATACAAGGGAATTCTCCAAAAAGAACTTGGAAGCCCTCTTTGCTAGGGGGCTTAAGCCATTTGGTGGGGTCCTCTCCACCTAAGACCCTCACAAAAATATTATTGCTTGCAGCTTTGAGGAACTCACAGTAACTGAGGTATGTGAGATGAATGGCATGCTGTGGTGTGGATACCAATTAATAGGTCGGGCCTGTGTCAGACCATTAGAAAGCCAAACCACTCAAAATAACTTTTGTCTTCTTGAAGCTACTCTGAACAGTAGGAATTGTGCTGCTGGATGATGTGCATTGTGCTTGGCTGAGATTTACATCCTCCTCCTTCCTTTGAGCGGGATTTTGTCTGTAATAAGAGGATGCAGAATGACAGTGGAGGAAGTCCCTGCATGGGCTCTGTGCAGGCCAAGAAGTAGCACTCGGCAGTATTTTGGCAAACATGTGGTGCCCAATTGCATTAAAGTTTTGGCAGTACACACTCTCTGGTCTGAGCACAAAGACAATCCTAGAATAATCCACTTTGAATGACCAAAGTCTGTATGTTCTGATGGCCTCAGTCGAATTCCCACCTCCACCCTATTGCTTCTTTGTATCAATTATTAATTTCTTTAACGCCTAGTAATTGGTCATCTTCTGTTTCACAGCATCTGCCGCCAGACCTAGTGAAGGTGCAACTGCAGGTGGCTCTGATTCATCTGCTGGGACATCTATGCCAGGGTTTCCTTTTCCTCCTCCATTTTTGGGAATGCCCATTTTCCCACCATTTGGTAAGTTGCCATGTCCAGCATGTTTTGCGCATTCATACACAAGGCGGCTAGTAATCTGCTAGTAATGATGCTTTCTGTTTGTGTCCTAGGACTTCCACCAATGCCGATGCCTCCTGCAGGCTTTGCAGGTTTAACAGATGAGGAGCTGAGGGCAATGGAGGGTCATGAAAGACAGAACCTGGAAGCCAGGCTGCAGTGTCTGCAAAATATCCATACCCTTCTAGATGCTGCAATGCTACAGATTAATCAATATCTTGCAGTGTTGGCAAACATTGGGTGAGCACTGGGAAGTTTGTCTTCTAATTAAAATATTAGTAATTGCTAAAAGTAGAGTAAGCCTCAGTGTACTTTACCACATGTGATGTGAACATAGTACAGTATGTAGACAGAATCAAGTGTGAAAATGATCAAAGTGTGACTAAATGCAGTGTACAATTTTCAGTGTGCAGTTTCTAGAGCAACTTCCCTTTTTGTAAAGGCATTTTTCACTTTAAAACTAAGCCCCCATCTAATTCCTGTGGAGCTGTGATTTCATATTTCATTCCATCAGCAGCTTCTGGTGGAACTAGATAGCGGAGTTCCTTCAGTCTGTTATAAATATCTTCTTAGGCTGGCCATACACTACCTAACACATGATTTCCCCAACCATGCAAGTAGCATGGATGGAGGAATTGATCCAGAGGGGCCACACACTGCTCGAGTTTCAAGTAGTAATGAGCGAGGATCAGGATGACTACCATGGAGCCTTCACCTTTAGAAACAAGTGAGCAGTGGCAGCTCCCACATTTCTGTCCTCACAGGTTCACCTTTAAAGAGGGCCTGTACTGTGGAAACAGTGCCAAAAAAAGGCAAGCAAAGGGCCAAGAACTAGTTGCCAGTATTGACAGTAGGCTCCCTTTTAGCTAATCTTCTCCCCATTACTGATTAACCATGCTTTGTTCTACATGGGTCTCTGTGTGGAGGCAGTCATCTTGCTAGTGGCGTCACAAGATGGGTGCGGCCCCATCAGAGGGGGTGACACCAAAATGACTCGCAATCATTTTGATGTCGCCCCCTCTGAAAATTCGGGCACTCTGTCCGACTTCTGTACAAGTGAGGAGGGGACGTATGTGACGACATCGCATGTATGTGACGACATCGCACGTATGTGACGACATCACGTACACGTGTATTGACATCACACGTCTAGCAGTCAGAGAGAGCCGTACCTTAGATTATGTTGCATTGCAGTTGTCCTGCAGCCTAACAGCTGAACAGGAGTGCCTAGGTGCAGTCACTTATCAGCAAGTGCATTGCTATTTTTCGGTAGCAAACGTTGATATTTTTTTCAGGGTACTGCTTAGAAAAAACAAACCTTTCTAATCCCTATAAGATAGAAAACCTTTACTTTTTAAATATAGGTCCTCTTTTTAAATTTCCAAGGATTGTGACAGGTTAAATTTTCAAGAAATATGCATTGTTTAATTGATATATTTGGTTCGCTCTTTGTAATGGGATTTATTTCCTCTGAACAGCCCCCCTCGTCCTCCAGTCCCTTCTACGCAGTCCCCACCAGTACCCACAGACACTGCTTCCTCTAATCTCACAGAAGAAACTCCTTCAGATGTCCCATCAGAGGTGACCAATGTTGGGCCATTTCAAGATACAGGTATATTTCATTTGAGGTATTACCCATTTACTTTGGAATGCTTCTGAAGTTTATGATAAACATCATAAATGGTGCTTTTTGCAGATACCCCTGAATCTGTCAGCGAAGAGATAACGAATGGCGCCGAAGGTGGCTCAACGATAGAAGAACCAGATGCAGCAGAATTGCGCCGACGTAGACTTCAGAAATTAGGAACTGGTTCCCCGGAATCTCACTGAAGCTTCACCCCCGACCTGAACTGCACACACCGTTATGTGTTCACAGGGAACATGGAGCTTTTACTGGACTCAAATAAAAGCCTGACATAAGTTAAGCTGGACTTCTATAAATATATATATTTTTTAAGGACACGTTAGGTTCTCTTCAGGCAAATGCTTGCTGAATGAGGAGAGTTTGTTGACCTCATTAACTGCGTTGGACTTGTTGCAGCAAAATTAAACATTGGACTTGGTCTGTTTTAGTTGATGGAATATAATTTGAATTGCAAGAGTTATTTTATCAATGAGCACATTTCTATTGACATTTCATAAACAAAAAAGTTACATTGAAAATGCACATCAAGAATGTATTTTTAGGAGCACAGTATATACATATGTCAACATGGAAAGACTTTATCTTTGTGACCTGAGTTGACAGGCAATGGACAGTTATACATGACATGAATGATCGTAGATTCAATAATAAATTGGTGACATTGCAGTAATGTATTGGAACGCAAACTTTTCTAGTCGTATGACCTTATTCAATGAAGAATGTTTTAAAATTTTAGACCTTACCTGGGTCTAGTGACACTCAAGTTCTGTGTGAAGTAGAGGCACCTATTTCAAGCCTCTCCCTGAGCACCCGATCAAGTTCTTCTGCCTAACACAAAGCTTGTCCCTGGCCACCCTTAGAAGAATAACAGAAGCAGTGCACCGTGAGCCTTTTCCAGTTCACAGCTGAGTTTTGTAGAAAATCTGTACTGATAAATGCAGGGACTGCTACTGCTTACCTCCATTCCAGAATACTAGTTGACTGGCTTTCTGTCTTCAATACTTTGAATAACTGGCCCAGAACAAGCATACAGATTAAAAGAGGGAAGTTAGTGCCTCGGAAAGTATCAAAATGACTTTGCCACAACTAGCATTTTCAGAAAAAGTGGTCAATGGCAGCCTCCATATTCTCTTAATAGAGATACTTTTAAGTGTGGAGGAAGGGGGGCAACAACGAGGATTGCTTTTAATTGTAATGACTCACAATTTACTTTGCTGACATATCAGTAAATTCTGCATTTTAAGTGACTGCTATGGGTTTCCACCCTTCATTGAATAAGGCCATTACAGTTTATTAGTGCAGTGCTCTTAGGGTGAGATTAAAGCAGAACTCCAGGCATATATCTAAATACCTGATAAAGGATTTGTAATTATGTTCAGTTGGTGTTCTCTTTCACACCCCTATCACACTACCTAGCCCAGTGGGTCTCACAGAGTGAGTATGTGCCTTTAACTGGTCCTTGGGGCACTTTTCATCCCTCTGACGCAATGATGGGGCATAATTCACCACACTGACAATGGGGCATAATTCACCACACTGACAATGGGGCATTGTTCCATCTTTCACTGACCACAGGTTCTACGTACGTTTTACTGAACACTGACAGGGTTATTCACAAAGGGGAGAAAAGGGTTTGGCGAAGTGAACAATCTAGGCCAAAATACCTGATTTGGAAAAATTCTCCACTTTCCCATTCAGCCATGTTGTCCTAGATCAGGGGTAGGCAACCTTGGCACCCCAGCTGTGGTAAAACTACAAATCCCATAATGCATCTGCCTGTGGGGAGTCATGCCTGTGGCTGACAGTCTTGCAGTGCCTCGTGGGACTTGTATTTCCACAACAGCTGGAGTGCCGAGGTTGCCTATCCCTGTCCTAGATTGTGCCTTCTCCAAACTCTTCATCTTTTCGTGAATAACCCTGTGATGGATAGTGTGTTCTCCCCAACACCTGGGCCTGTTCTACTTCCACTGGCCACTCATCCCCCCCCAAACTCTGATTGGCATAGTTGACCCTTTGTTTAGACAGTTTGAGTGATACAACTGTTTCTTCAATTATTTCAGTTTGGCAGCTTTCTGTATCACATACCTCCTCTCTGAATAATGAACCAGTGTCATTCCACTGTGTTGCAGAAGTGTTTGAATAATGTGTGTATGTTTGTAGTGCAGATACTGTTACAAGTCTCCCTAAGTTGTCTGGTCATGAACAGATAAGAAACCCATAACTGCATCAGTATTCACAGTAGAGCTCCTGGTACTAAGGTAGTTGTGGTCAATAGGCTCAATTCTCAACACACCAGACTTAGGATCCTTATTATAAAATAAGTGACCTTGTTTGTGAATGAGATTTAAAATTAAAGTCTCAAGGGTTTTAGAAAGCTTGAGAACAAGGGTCCCACTCTGCTGCATGCTGACAAGGGACAGGTTTTTTTTCTCAGGCTGTGGCTGCCTCCTAAAGAAAACAATCTGTATGACTTTGTACACCTATTTTTGATGCATCTGGAATGTGCAGAACTAGACAAATTTGTTTGTATACTTCCACAAAAAAAGCAGAACTCATCAATTTCTCTGTAATTACTTGAAACTGACCAAAGCAACTGGATTCTATCCTTGTTTATTACATATTTAGTAAAACTTAAAGCTTGCTTTTTGATTCAACAGAATAGTTTAAATAATAAAATAAAAATGGAATGGATAAAAATGATGAGACCTTTGCTTCTAAATATGGTCTAACAAAATATTTGAGTAATCGCTGTAAACAAGTGATTGCTGTAACTTTCTATGAGACTTCTGCACCTGCCAACAGGTAGTTTGGCCTACTTTTATTGGGCAAACGGCTCCAGCTGTTTCAGGTATGAATGGTGCCTTTCCATTTTTAAGCACCGCAGATGTTTGAAAGGATTCAAATCAGGACTCCTAGAAGGCAACTTTAGAATGGTCCAGGGCTAGGGAACCTCGGCACTCTAGATGTGGTGAACTACAAACCCTATGAGGCATTGCAAGACTCTGACAGCCATAGGCATGATTACTTAAGGCAGAGCCATGATGGGATATCATAGAATTTCACCACAGCTGGAGTACTAAGGATCCCTACTCCCGGAGTAGTGCAGTATTTTGTTAGCTGTTTATGCTATGCGTTTAGTCTTTATCCAGTTGGAGGACCTGTGACTGAGGCAGAGTCTTCTAACAATTCCTTGACTGTCTTCAGAGTTCATTGTGTCCTTCACAGATTCATGTTATCCTGTGCTAGACACAGCAAAGTAGCCCCAAAACATAACCAAGCCTCCTCCATGCTTCACTGTAGGTACACAGTGTTCTTTTCTTTGAAAGTTTTAATTTTTTTTTGTCTGTAAACGTAATGCTGATGTGACGTGCCCAAAAGCTCCAGTCTTTGTTTCATCTATCCAAAGGACATTCACCCAGAAGCATTGTGGCTGGTCAATATGCATTTTAGGAAATCCCAGCCCGGCTTTTTTTTATGTTTTTTTTCTTTCAAGAACAAAGCCTTCCTTTGTGCCCACTGTCACTCAAAAAGTGACAGATGGTCTAACCAGAAAATGGTGTACCTTGACCTTGGAGTTCAGCTTGTATCACTTTGTAAGTTTTCCTTGTTTTTTTTTGCCTACCATCCACACTATCCTTTTGTTCAATCTAGGGTTGAATTTTTGTTTCCACTTGTGGCCATATCCAGGGAGGTTGGCTACACTCCTGTGGACCTTTTATATTACTTAATAATATTTGCGATTGTAGTCACAGGAACATAGACTGCTTGGAGATTGGCGTATAGCCTTTACCTTTTTGACATGCTGGTCTATAATTTTCTTTTATCTCCTCGGACAACTCTGGTTTACTTTCTCTGACTGGGGAACCAACAAATCTGTCCAGTTCATTTTAGAATATCTGTGTAGAATAAGCAACAATTAACCTTTCTTTTTTTTTTTTTTTTTACTAGGGATGCACCGATACCAGTTTTACGTTTTTGAGTACTGATTTTTTTTTTTTCGGTACTCGCCGATATCGAGTTCTTTTACCAGCATCCTGAGGTAGCGTAGGTAATCAAGAAGCTGGCTTCACGCTCCCTCGCGACACTGCAGGGCAGCCTGGCTTCCTGATCAATCAGGAAGCCGGGCACCACTGCCCCGCAGTGTAAAGCCAGCTTCCTAATTGGCTGGGAAGCTGGCTTTTTGCTCCCTCGCGGCATTGCTGGTCAAAGGGATTCCCTCTGACCATAAGTTCCAGTATCCGGGTAAGTATCAGAGCATTTGGGCGAGTATGATTCCTTGTCCAAATGTTCAGTATTGGCACCAATATCGGTATCGGTGCATCCCTACTTTTCACACTTTCTTTGGATTACTCAATGACATACCAAAGACATGCATGTATACATGGGACATTTGCTTTTCAGGAGTAATGAAGCAATGTTTCAATGAGATACAAGTGCTCCAACAAACTTGTCATGGTCTGTATTAAGCTGATTTTACTGTAAACTTCAATTGAACTTTAACCTTGCATAGATAGGTCATTAACACATATACCACAAATATCCATTCTGTAAGAGAACAATAAAGATTTGATTTGCCAGAAGCCTGTGATTGCAATCCTGTATCAGAAATATACAGGATACACAAAGTGTTTGCTTGCACAGTTTGATAGATAATGTGTAATGTATTCCAGTGAACAGAAAAAACCCATGGACACTACTGGCAGTACTGTGCCAACCACTGGTTCTGCTCATCTTTGAATAATTACAAAGTCCTTTCACATAGGACATCCAAATTATAGGCAGGTCCTCACAAGCATATGTAAATGATGCCCTCAGGATGTCCCATCCAATTAATCTAAAGTGTTCACAGACCTTCTCATGTATTTGTATCAGAACTCCGACTCAGCGATCTTGGAAGCCAGAATAAAAGCAAAATTGAAATAGGCTGGGTTCACACCAGCTGCACGCTAAAATGTGACATGTAGCTGCTAGGTGGCAGAGGTGTGTAGGTGTAGCAGTGTCTTACGTTATTTAATATTATTGCTTATTCTACAAAGATATTCTAAAATGGCCCGGACAGATTTGTTGGCACACCTAGAAAAGCCTATAAATAATTGGATCATGGAGATATTTCAGACTGTTTTTGTAATTAGTATTACATAGGTCTTCAATCTTGTAATCAGCCTATTAAATTATGAAAAGTAGTCACTCTACCTGAGAAGGCAAAGGAGAGAGTACAGTACATAATATCATCAAAAGATTGAGAGAATCTGGAGAAATCTCTGTGTGCAAGGGACAAGGCTGAAACACAATATGGATGCCGTGATCTTCGGGCCCTCAGACGGCACTGCATTAAAAACAGGCATGATTCTGTGATGGACATTACTGCATGGGCTCAGGAATACTTCCAAAAATCACTGTTGACACAGCTCACCGGGCCATCCAAAAATGCCAGTTAAAGCTCTATCATGCAAAAAAAGAAGCCATATCTGAACATGACCCAGAAATGCCTCCCTCTTCTCTGGGCCAAAGAAGCTAATTTAAAAAGGTCTGTTGCAAAGTGGAAAACCGTACTGTGGTCAGACGAATCGAAATTTGACCCTTTTTTTGGCAACCGTGGGCTCCGTGTCCTAGAGACTAAAGAGGAGAGGGACCTTCCGACGTGCAAAAGCCTACATCTCCTACAAGCCTACATGTATTCTTACATTCAGACAATGTCTTTTTTTTTAGGGAAGGCCTTGCATATTTCAGCAGGACAATGCTAATCTGCATACTGCATCGATGACAATCGCAAGGCTTCGTAGTAGAAGAGTCCGGGTGCTTAGCTGGCCTGCCTGCAGTCCAGCATCTTGAAACAAAAAATACGACAAAGACCCAGAACTGTTGGGCAGTTAGAATCTTATATCAGGCAAGAATAGAAGAATTGTCCTCTCCCAAAACTCCAGCAACGGGTCTCAGTTCCCAGATGTTTAGAGTGTTATTAAAAGTAGAGGGTAGGGTGCAAAGTGGTAAACATGGCCCTGTCCCAACGTTTTTTTTAAATATGTTGCTGCCATCAATCTCAAAATTACTTTCTTTCTTTCTTAAAATGGTAACTTTTCTCATTTTAAACATTTGATATGTTTTCTATTGTGAATAAAATATGGGTGTATAAGATTTGCATTGTTTTTATGTAGATTTTACACAGCATACCGACTCTTTCAGAATTGGAGTTGTATAGTCTCAGATTAAAAAAGTAAAGCTTTCAAAGAAAAGAACACTGTACCTACTGTGAAACATGGAGGAGGCTCAGTTATATTTAGGTGCTGTTCTGCTGTATCTGGCACAGGGTGATTTCAATCTGTGCAGTGCACAATAAAAACTCAAGACTATCAAGGCATTCTGGAGAGAAACACACTGCCCAATATCAGAAAGCTTTGCCTCTGTTGCAGGTACAGGGTCCTTCAGCAGGATAGTAACCCAAAAGCACACAGCTAAAAGCACCCAAGAATTACTAAGAACACAACACTGGACTATTCTGAAGTGGCCTTCTATGAGCCCTAATCTGAATCCTATCGAACATCTATGGAAAGAGCTGACACATGCATTCTGGAGAAGGCACCCTTTAAACCCGAAACAGCTAAGAGCAGGCTGCTCAAGAAGAGTGGCCCAAACTACCTGTTGGCAGGTGGAGAAGTTTAATTAAGAGCTACAAAAATTGCTTGTTTGCAGCGGCTGCCTATAAAGGTTGTGCAATAAAATATTAGATTAAGCATCCCATTGTTTTTGACCATACAATTTGTTTTATTATTTAAAATATTCTTTGGAATCAAAAAATTAAAGCAAAGTCTCATTATTATTAAATATGGAATAAACAATGATGATTCCTATTACTTTGATCAGCTTTAGGTAATTTCAAAGCCAGTAGGCTCTGTAAATGTTTAAATCAACCTTACAGTGTCAGGGCCACTCACAATTTAGAAGGAACTGGCCACAATGTGAGCCATCTATGGCCAGCATTGATGACCACAACAATCTTTTTTATGAGTGCAATGTGTAACAAAAAATCTTGAAGGGTGAATAATCGTCTTCCGATTCCTTATATAGTGTGATTGTGTGTAAGTGATCTTTCAAGTGTCACACATACACCCCCTAGGCAGTGCACACTCACCGCATATAAGTAAGTGCAGTAAGTTTTAAACGTTTATTGGTAAAAAACATACATAAAAACTCACATTTAAAAGCGGAATAGCCGGTATCTCATGAGCCTCAGTGCTCACTTCCTCATTCAACGTGATGCTGTGACGTCAGATAGCCCCCCCACCACGCGTTTCGTCACACAGGACGTTGTCAAGGGAATAGCAGGTCGACGAAACATGTCGTGTCCCCATAAGGGAGATTCACCCTCTCTATTTATCCTGGTGACCGTTATCACTGAAGGTGAAAGAAAATCCCACATTTTGGGCATTCATCAGAAAAGGAATAGATGGGAAAACTCAGATAGGGACAGTAGGTCATGTGACCCTGCTGACCACCAAGGATTTCACTCACTTTGGAGGGATTTCCTCTCACTTCCTTTTGTGGCTATAACACAGGAAGTAATGGGAAATCTCCCCAATGAGATATATACGCAAAAAAAGCTGGCATGCTTCATAACACTCCCTAAAGCTGGCCATAGACCTATAGATTTTCTATGGTCAGATGGAAAAAGTGCCACCGATTCCTACATTGGATGCAGGCCTTGTTCAGGTATTTTGAGAGCCTGCGGGGCCAACTAGCAAGATACTGAAGCCTGGCCCAGCGGGAGATTCCTCCACCTGCACAGTTTAGCGTAGATGGAGGAGTCTTGCACTTTTTCCATCTGACCATAGAAAATCTGCAGATAATCTATAGGTGCATGGCCAGCTTTACTCTATCCAAAACTAAAAAAGGTTTTGGCTTCAGTTCTACTTTATGATCCCTAAAAAAATGTTGGCGCTTACTGACGCTTTGAGACCGGTTAACACTTTGCGCTTTGAGTTACTTTGCTAACGCAGTATGTTTGCAGCTGAAAATGATGCAAGAGCTACTTTGCTGCACGTTAGCCCATTTGATGGGCTGCCACACGCATGACAAATGTGGCAAAGTAGCTCATGCAGCATTTTCAGCTGCAAACATGCTGTGTTTTACTAGCCATGTTTGAGGTGTCACTGACATGTAATGGCATCTCAAGCGCATCACACGTTTTTGATGCTTACCGTGAACACGCCTCAAAGCACACGCTTTGTTATGTATATCCCATTGCAATCCTGACTGTGAAAAACGAATCAGCGCCGGGTGCTGCAGTGATAAGAGGATAGCGCCGCATTAGGAGCAATGAAAAGAAGCATCACTGGCACATCAACAGTGAAGCAATACGTCTTTTATTGAAGCATGTTCACAATATCGCAAAGCAAACAACGTTTCGGGGCCGCATTCGATCAGTTTGCCTGATGAAGGGACCCCATGTGAGGCTGAAACTCCGTTTGCTTTGTAATATTGTGAACAAGCATCAATAAAAGGCGTATTGCTTCACTGTTGGGGTGTCTGTGATTCTTCTTTCCAAAGCACACACTTTGGTTCATGCAATGCAAAGATGTGAAACCAGTCGGGATGCACCAATACGAGTATCGGTACAGAGTATTTGGGTGGGTACTCGTACTCGCCCAAATGCTCCGATGCCTAGCCTGATACTTGAGCTTCCGGTATCAGGAAGCTGGGCAGTGAGTCATTACACGTTGCCTGGCTGGCTCCATGCTCATTCGTCACCTGTGACAAGGGAGCATGGAGCCAGCTTCCCTGCCAATCAGGAACCCAGGCAGCATGTAATGACTCACTGCCCTGGCTTCCTGATTGGTTGGGAAGCCGGATGGCAAGTTATTGCACACACCCGGCTTTCTGATTGGCCAGAAAGCCGACTTCATGCTCCCTCATCACCTGGTGACGAGGGAGCATGGAGCCAGCTTCCCAACCAACGTGTCATTACACGGCGCCCGGCTTCCTGATTGGCCAGAAAGCCAGCTCCATGCTTTCTCGCCACCTGGTGACGAG
This sequence comes from Nanorana parkeri, assembly GCF_000935625.1. Taxonomy (NCBI): domain Eukaryota; kingdom Metazoa; phylum Chordata; class Amphibia; order Anura; family Dicroglossidae; genus Nanorana; species Nanorana parkeri. The sequence goes on along the minus strand of NW_017306421.1, from coordinate 1,394,947 downwards.
GAAGCATGGAGTCGGCTTCCTTGCTAATTGGGAAGCCGGGTGGCAAGTCTTCACACAACGCCTGGCTTCCTTAATGGGACTTCAAGTATTGGTATTCAGTATCGGCGAGTACAGAAAAAAAATATCGGTACTCGATACCGAAAAACCGGTACCGGTGCATTCCTAGAACCCAGACTAACTAAGCCCATAGAGGATGGTGTTTTTCCATTTTGCCCTCATTTACACCCGAGCGACATTGAATATCCGCATTGTCAGCGTGTTTTGTGCACAGCACGCTCAGACATAAAGTTGCCCTTTTTTACGAGCAGCTTGTGATGTGAATTGACAAACGTACATAAAAACGTGCAAGAATGCAGTTAAAGCGCAATTCTATTGCAGTCTATAGGGCCAAGTAGCACAGAATATGCCAAAATCAGGCTTATGTACTTTCTTCAAGTGACGGGCATTTTTCTACAAGCTACAAAACACTCAGATGTGAACATGGCCATAAAAAATGAAAGAAGGAAATGCTTTCAGAAAAATAAAATAAAAGCAAAGATGACAGCAAAATTACATCTACTGTGCACTGCATAGCCCTGAAAAAGCAAAATAAATGCAGTACATGAATACAGACTGAAGGGTGAACCCCCCAGAACACCGGATTATAGAGAGCAGTGTGTCCATGAGGGGATCCTATATAGGCTGATCTAAAAAACACACGTTTTCCTATTGGGAGAATGAAGAAAAGACCCCTCCTCTCAGCCTCCATCCCCACTACACCGGGTCTCTGACACACGGCGCCGACATATGACGTAGAGGGACAAGATGGCGGCGCCGAGGAGTTTTTCGTCGGGAGGCTCTGCAGGTTTCATTCCGCAGTGTTTATTATGGGATATGTGTGGGTCCGGGTCGCCGTGTTGCTGGGTCTCAGATGTTCTGTGGGCCGAGCCGGGTGATGGGTTGTAGGAGCAGATGACGAGGGTCATGTGACATCTCCTTATGTGTAGGGAGCCCAATAAGGGGTAGAGTACGCTGCACACACAGCTCTCTATACTGGCTGTATAGGACTGCGCCATGGCCGGCCGTCTCTGTGCATACAACTAAAGCTGAATTCTGGGAAGATTAAAAAAATATACCCTCGCAGTGGGGTTACCCTGCAGTGCAAGGGTTCAATCAGGAGTAGGCAACCTCGGAACTAATTATATTGTTGTACTACAAGTTCCATGAGGCATTGCAAGACTTCTGACAGCCACAGGCTTGACTCCCGCAGACAGATGCATGATGGTCTTTGTAGGTACACCACAGCTAGAGAGCCAAAGGTGCCTATCTAGGTTGAATGGTTGTTTTTTTGTCCAGTGTGCCAGGAAAATTGACTTTTATGTATCTAATTCCTCACTGTGGCAAGCGCCCTCCACATTGTGCAACCGGTTCCTGAAGCCTCTTCTTTAAGGCGTTCCCATCTAGTGGTCATACACTGGCATCATTAAGTACAATGCAGGGTCTATAGCCCTGCATTATAGGTGAGGATGCCAAGGGACCACTCACAACCTCGAGCGTCAGGGAGAAGAGTTGAGTGTCAGTGTTCTATCGAAATGGCCAACTCGTAAAGATTGCCAACTCGTAACGTCGCATCCGTTGGAGATTTTGCCGAGATGTCGCTAGTGTGCCAGCCCTGGCATGTTTACTAGCCTCGTTGATCTCCCCAATTGCCGTAAGTGCGCCTGTGCGGCCTCGCAATCCTCATCGAGTTCTCCAACTGGCATCAGTGGTTGTGCCCACGCAGGTGCACTATCGCAAATTTGAGAACATGATACTGCTCAGGCGCACTGACGGCAGTTGGACATCTCGATAGAACATCGGCTCCAAGGGAAGTGAGGGATAAGGTAAGTAAAGTTCTTTTTAGTGGTACCCTAGGTAAAATTAGTATTTAACCCTTGCAGTGCAGGGGGAACCCCACTACAAGGGTATTTATTTCTTCTCCTTGGAGTCTAAAGCTAACCTTCCATAATAATGTTATGTCTGCTCATTAACCAGCTCTCTTCCCACAAAAAAAATAACATTCGGTTAAAAAAAGTAAAGAATTTAAAAACACTTAGTTAACACCCGGGGTTTAGGCGCATTCATGGAGGCAGTAAGTATGTCTGTAACAAGTATGCAGGAAGTAAGGTCAGAACTCATAACCTACTTGTTACAGACTAATGATCCAAAATGCATTGAAACCAATGGATCAGCATAAGTCACACAACTAGAGATAAAGATCAGCAGCCCCCATAGTTATCTCATGTTAGGTTTACTTGTTGCTGGTATCTCATGTTCTGAGAAAACCGATTGCTGAGACATTGCAATTGCAGTCTCAGCCACAGTAAGCTCCTTTGTTTATGTCACACAGTGACATAAAGGAGTTGTGCATCCTGAGAATATGAAACCACGCAGATATAGATGTGAAGAGCGTTCTTGCATAAGGAAGCATTGGTTTATGTAAAGACTACCTTGTACCAATCTAAAAATATAAAGTTATAATGACTAATAGCAGGCTCTGGAAGGTTCTCAGCATAACATCCTATGTGTACCTGTGGTGTCTTTTAACCTTGGTGTATTCTCAAATTAAGATGCAGTTTAGGTCACACCTCTGGCTTGCCTCCCAGGGATCTGAACCATTACAGTACAGGAACATTGGCAGCTAATAGCTAGATGACTCTTTTGCCTAGTGGGATCTCAAGGGGCTTTGCTGACCAAGCTAAAAGGCCAGGATAATGTACAGCATGTTCCTTGGGATCCCAAGAGGTCTTGCTGACCAAGCTGAAGGCCAGGATAATGTACAGCACGTTCCTTGGGATCCCAAGAGGTTTTGCTCACCAAGCTGAAGGCCAGGATAATGTACAGCATGTTCCTTGGGATCCCAAGAGGTCTTGCTGACCAAGCTGAAGGCCAGGATAATGTACAGCATGTTCCTTGGCATCCCAAGAGGTCTTGCTGACCAAGCTGAAGGCCAGGATAACGTACAGCATGTTCCTTGGGATCCCAAGAGGTCTTGCTGACCAAGCTGAAGGTGTACAGCATGTTCCTTGGGATCCCAAGAGGTCTTGCTGACCAAGCTGAAGGTCAGGATAATGTACAGCATGTTCCTTGGGATCCCAAGAGGTCTTGCTGACCAAGCTGAAGGCCAGGATAATGTACAGCATGTTCCTTGGGATCCCAAGAGGTCTTGCCGACCAAGCTGAAGGCCAGGATAACGTACAGCATGTTCCTTGGGATGCAAATGTTTAATAAATACACCCTTAAGTTTTACGGAAGTCAAATTTAAAAAAAGTTTATTATACTCCACATGATACACAGACTAACTGAAAGTGACTGAAAATGTTCTATGCTGTCCAGTTGTCTCTTACTGAGGATGGACAAGCATCTGCAGCCCTGGAGGTGGCTGTGAAAATTTAGCGTATTTTTCCATTTGCATACCACAGTGCCTAATAATGGAAATGCACAATATAAGTGTAAAGTTGTCGCCCTTTACCTCCAGGGAATTCCTCCGTGTCTGATTTCCTCACCATGGACTGCGATGTTCTGACCACGGAGGACTGTTCCGGTAGTGATGAGGAGGAGGAATCCTGTGTTGTGGAATGTAACATGCCTCCTGAGTTCAACACCTACTGGAAAACAGCTTTAGAGAAACCGTACAATTTCATTGCTTGGACTAAACTGGTAGCATATTCAGAACATCAGGTAAAGGCTTAATAGCTGCTTCTTCTCCTTTTTTTTTAATGCCGTCTCTTCCTTGTGTTGCCTTTGCATACCTTTTTGTCAGATTCTTTTCTGTTAATAATTTTTTACCACCAGGCTGTTGTTGACAGGGTATCATTAGCCATTTAATGTGGGCAAGCCTGTAATATTGGCTGTGATTTTAGCCTCCTGCAGTAAAGTTTTCTGAGGTTTGTGTTCCCCTTAGCAACCAGAAAGTAGTAAGTCCAGCTGCACTCCTCACAGCGCTCCCGGCCCAAGTACTTGTAGTGGTGCTCGCAGTGACAATCACGGGTGGCACCATGCAACAATCAGTGGAAAGCAGAATTCACCAGCACTCAGTAAATATCTTTAATGTCCATTTAATCGGACCAATCGTCAATTGTCATGTACAAAATAGCGACGTTTCAGGACCGCACAGGATCCCTTCATCAGGGCGACAATGTAACAAGGTTCGTTACATTGTCGTTTTTTTGTTACATTGTCGCCCTGATGAAGGGATCCTGTGCGGTCCCGAAACGTCGCTATTTTGTTCATGACGATTGGTCTGATTAAATGGACATTAAAGATATTTACTGAGTGCTGGTGATTTCTGCTTTCCTCTTAGCAACCAGTCATCTTCTCCCTGTCAGGGTGTAAGGACAGATTCAAGAACAACATCAAATGATTGCTCCGGGACTATGTAGATACTTATCTTCCAGGAATGTCAGAACACATTTAGTTGAAATTGGCTGGATGATTTTTGGAAATGTGGCTAAATAGTGTTTACTGCTTTATGCTTGCCAAAGTCTAGGCATAATCCAATGGTATCTAGAGGCATGGGTTTATTGGCCTGCGTGTATGGAGAAATTGTCTGTTAATCCCAGCTTCGTCCCTGATTCATCATTAGCACTGGTTTATTTTATTCAGACTTGTATTGTGTGCACTCCTAATTCTCTTAGTTGTCATTACACATTTGGACTAACATTTTGCTTGCTCTAAAGTGCATATGTAGTTGTCAGTGTCGTTGTCTTTCATTTTCTTCCACAGAAAAACCTGGCGGCATGTAGGAAAGCTTATGATGCATTCCTCTCACGTTACCCTCTTTGTCACATCTACTGGAAGAAGTATGCCGACCTGGTGCAGCATCTTGGCAATGAACAAGAGGTGGAAAAGGTATTTGTGACTGGCATATTAAAACCGGGAAGTTTGTGCACCACAGAAATTTTAATGGAATAAGTAAACACAGATGTTAAATTATCTGTAGTAGCGTGTTAAGATTGCTTTGATATTGTGAGTCTTTATTTTGAATACAGGTTACATTCATTGATTAAATGGCAGCCAGGTTGATGGATGACAAACATTTGGCAGTAAGAAATATTGTTGGGGTTAGATTACTTCTCACTCTTCCCTCACACCATACCTGGGGAGTTTATACACCTAGCACAACAAACGGCATTTAAATGGGTTACCTGAGCTTAGTGCTAGACCACAGCCAGATGACCACCACTTAAACAAACCTACTAAACAAAAGGAAACACAAAGACACAACCTCCTAGCTCCACTTCTACTATTCAGTAAACAGGTGGACTGGCACAGTGGTCATACAAGCTGTGGGAACAGTATGAACATTGTTTTTGATGATTAGAAATGGAAGGAGTTCATGAGCTAGTGATGATTAGTGATGGGCTCGGGCGTGCCGAGCCCGCCAGGAAGCTGACAGCGCGCAGCGCCAATCACAGGTACTGAGACATGTTCCAGGTCCGCAGCTGCAGAGATCAGGAAATGTCTCAATGCCTGTGATTGGCGCTGTCAGCTTCCTGGCGGGCTCGGCACATGGAGCTGCGAACACGCCCGAGCTTAGCGCTAGTGAATGTGATGTCTCCTTACACAGGGAAAATCTTATGGAGAACAGGTAGATCTCTCACCTCCAGTCATCTTTGGTAAAAGATTTGGCCAAATGTGCGTGACCCGTGGCTGGCCAATAAAGAGCTTGATGAAAGCAAACAAAGCTTATCATTTAAAGCATTGCTTTAGTTTTTCAACACATAACTTTTCTTCTTTAACCCCTTCGTGACTGACGACGTACAGTGTACGTCGCCAGCATCGGGGCTGTTTAAACAGACTCCCGGCGACTTTTGCCGCCAGGAGTCTGTTTAAACTTGTAGAGCCGACTGTCGGCTTTACAACAGAAGCGATCCTGGCGACTTACCTGTCGCCAGATCGCTTCTGCGTCCC
>NW_017306421.1:1378320-1388366 GCF_000935625.1 Nanorana parkeri | reverse complement strand
GTACAGCATGTTCCTTGGGATCCCAAGAGGTCTTGCTGACCAAGCTGAAGGTCAGGATAATGTACAGCATGTTCCTTGGGATCCCAAGAGGTCTTGCTGACCAAGCTGAAGGCCAGGATAATGTACAGCATGTTCCTTGGGATCCCAAGAGGTTTTGCTGACCAAGCTGAAGGCCAGGATAATGTACAGCATGTTCCTTGGGATCCCAAGAGGTCTTGCCGACCAAGCTGAAGGCCAGGATAACGTACAGCATGTTCCTTGGGATCCCAAGAGGTCTTGCTGACCAAGCTGAAGGCCAGGATAATGTACAGCATGTTCCTTGGGATCCCAAGAGGTCTTGCTGACCAAGCTGAAGGCCAGGATAATGTACAGCATGTTCCTTGGGATGCAAATGTTTAATAAATACACCCTTAAGTTTTACGGAAGTCAAATTTAAAAAAAGTTTATTATACTCCACATGATACACAGACTAACTGAAAGTGACTGAAAATGTTCTATGCTGTCCAGTTGTCTCTTACTGAGGATGGACAAGCATCTGCAGCCCTGGAGGTGGCTGTGAAAATTTAGCGTATTTTTCCATTTGCATACCACAGTGCCTAATAATGGAAATGCACAATATAAGTGTAAAGTTGTCGCCCTTTACCTCCAGGGAATTCCTCCGTGTCTGATTTCCTCACCATGGACTGCGATGTTCTGACCACGGAGGACTGTTCCGGTAGTGATGAGGAGGAGGAATCCTGTGTTGTGGAATGTAACATGCCTCCTGAGTTCAACACCTACTGGAAAACAGCTTTAGAGAAACCGTACAATTTCATTGCTTGGACTAAACTGGTAGCATATTCAGAACATCAGGTAAAGGCTTAATAGCTGCTTCTTCTCCTTTTTTTTTAATGCCGTCTCTTCCTTGTGTTGCCTTTGCATACCTTTTTGTCAGATTCTTTTCTGTTAATAATTTTTTACCACCAGGCTGTTGTTGACAGGGTATCATTAGCCATTTAATGTGGGCAAGCCTGTAATATTGGCTGTGATTTTAGCCTCCTGCAGTAAAGTTTTCTGAGGTTTGTGTTCCCCTTAGCAACCAGAAAGTAGTAAGTCCAGCTGCACTCCTCACAGCGCTCCCGGCCCAAGTACTTGTAGTGGTGCTCGCAGTGACAATCACGGGTGGCACCATGCAACAATCAGTGGAAAGCAGAATTCACCAGCACTCAGTAAATATCTTTAATGTCCATTTAATCGGACCAATCGTCAATTGTCATGTACAAAATAGCGACGTTTCAGGACCGCACAGGATCCCTTCATCAGGGCGACAATGTAACAAGGTTCGTTACATTGTCGCCCTGATGAAGGGATCCTGTGCGGTCCCGAAACGTCGCTATTTTGTTCATGACGATTGGTCTGATTAAATGGACATTAAAGATATTTACTGAGTGCTGGTGATTTCTGCTTTCCTCTTAGCAACCAGTCATCTTCTCCCTGTCAGGGTGTAAGGACAGATTCAAGAACAACATCAAATGATTGCTCCGGGACTATGTAGATACTTATCTTCCAGGAATGTCAGAACACATTTAGTTGAAATTGGCTGGATGATTTTTGGAAATGTGGCTAAATAGTGTTTACTGCTTTATGCTTGCCAAAGTCTAGGCATAATCCAATGGTATCTAGAGGCATGGGTTTATTGGCCTGCGTGTATGGAGAAATTGTCTGTTAATCCCAGCTTCGTCCCTGATTCATCATTAGCACTGGTTTATTTTATTCAGACTTGTATTGTGTGCACTCCTAATTCTCTTAGTTGTCATTACACATTTGGACTAACATTTTGCTTGCTCTAAAGTGCATATGTAGTTGTCAGTGTCGTTGTCTTTCATTTTCTTCCACAGAAAAACCTGGCGGCATGTAGGAAAGCTTATGATGCATTCCTCTCACGTTACCCTCTTTGTCACATCTACTGGAAGAAGTATGCCGACCTGGTGCAGCATCTTGGCAATGAACAAGAGGTGGAAAAGGTATTTGTGACTGGCATATTAAAACCGGGAAGTTTGTGCACCACAGAAATTTTAATGGAATAAGTAAACACAGATGTTAAATTATCTGTAGTAGCGTGTTAAGATTGCTTTGATATTGTGAGTCTTTATTTTGAATACAGGTTACATTCATTGATTAAATGGCAGCCAGGTTGATGGATGACAAACATTTGGCAGTAAGAAATATTGTTGGGGTTAGATTACTTCTCACTCTTCCCTCACACCATACCTGGGGAGTTTATACACCTAGCACAACAAACGGCATTTAAATGGGTTACCTGAGCTTAGTGCTAGACCACAGCCAGATGACCACCACTTAAACAAACCTACTAAACAAAAGGAAACACAAAGACACAACCTCCTAGCTCCACTTCTACTATTCAGTAAACAGGTGGACTGGCACAGTGGTCATACAAGCTGTGGGAACAGTATGAACATTGTTTTTGATGATTAGAAATGGAAGGAGTTCATGAGCTAGTGATGATTAGTGATGGGCTCGGGCGTGCCGAGCCCGCCAGGAAGCTGACAGCGCGCAGCGCCAATCACAGGTACTGAGACATGTTCCAGGTCCGCAGCTGCAGAGATCAGGAAATGTCTCAATGCCTGTGATTGGCGCTGTCAGCTTCCTGGCGGGCTCGGCACATGGAGCTGCGAACACGCCCGAGCTTAGCGCTAGTGAATGTGATGTCTCCTTACACAGGGAAAATCTTATGGAGAACAGGTAGATCTCTCACCTCCAGTCATCTTTGGTAAAAGATTTGGCCAAATGTGCGTGACCCGTGGCTGGCCAATAAAGAGCTTGATGAAAGCAAACAAAGCTTATCATTTAAAGCATTGCTTTAGTTTTTCAACACATAACTTTTCTTCTTTAACCCCTTCGTGACTGACGACGTACAGTGTACGTCGCCAGCATCGGGGCTGTTTAAACAGACTCCCGGCGACTTTTGCCGCCAGGAGTCTGTTTAAACTTGTAGAGCCGACTGTCGGCTTTACAACAGAAGCGATCCTGGCGACTTACCTGTCGCCAGATCGCTTCTGCGTCCCGAAGAAGGGGCCGCCCCCCCCGCCGGACACCCCCGCCGTGCTTCCCGGGCTCCGTTGCCCCTCCTACGGGCCCGGGACCGGCGATCTTTGTGTCCGCGGGGAGCTGGGGAGGAGGTCGACGAACTTCCGTTCATCGATCCCCTCCCCGTTCTATGGGACCGGGAGCGATGCAGATTGCATCACTTCCGGTCCCTGGGCTGTCAGTTCTGGGCTCCTGCAGCCCAGGTCTAAGCTATTGAAGTGCGATCTGCACTTCAATAGCTCATTTCTAGTGTAAAGGTGACACTGAGGGTCTTTTGGACCCCCAGCATCACCTTAAAGAGGACCTGTCACCACCATCTGCTATTACATGGGGGGGCTTGCAAGCCCCCCCATGTGATAGCAGTCAAAGTAAAGTAAAAAAAAAAAAAAAAAACAGTTTTTAAAATTAAAATGAAATAAAATAAATCTAATAATAATAAAAAAAAATTTTAAAAGTACCCCGCCCCCGCGAGCACGCGCGTCGCCACGTAAACACGCGTCGGGTGCGCCTACGCATGAAAACGACGAACGCGCTACACATGTTGGGTATCGCCGCGCACGCCGGAGTGAGAGCAATAATTCTAGGGCCAGTATTTTGGGGTATCTCTAAATTGATGACCTGTGGGGGCTTTTAAAGCGTCTTTTATTGACTTTTTGGGGTACTGCAGTTTTTCGCCGTTTCACGGTCGCACGCAATCTGTAAACTGGGCATGTTGGGTATCGTTTTACTCGTTGTAACCTCATCTTTTATATTTCATTAAAAAAATGGGTAATTTGTTGTGTTTTGGGGCATTTAATTAAATTTGTCACTAAATTTTGGGGTTTAATAAGGAGTTGCGCTAATATTGCGCAACATAAAAATTTTCAACTACCACCATTTTATTCTATAGGGTCTTGGCATTCAGAAAATATATAATGTTGGGGGGTTTTACGTCATTTTCAGGCCTAAAATGTGGAATATAACATGGGTGCAAAAAATTAAAAAAGGGCCTCAGTCATGAAGGGGTTAATTAAAAATAATAATGTATGCCTTGGGCATTTGGAGGCACTTGTTACTCCCAGGGAAATATTCTGTTTGCTTCAATATCACCATGTGAGTAGGATACGTTTATCTTTCTATGTGCAGCACATACACAATTCTGAATTCAAATGTATGTGGTGGTTGGTACCTGTGCTGGAACAGGCAATTCAAGAGGCTCCCTGCCCTTTTTTTGGGGGGTCAGGCATTCCAAATTATTTGCTGAACAAGCATTGATTTGTTACTCTCTCTAGCAATTCTGCTCAATATCAGCCCTTGAGGCTTCCGGGCAGTGCACGTGTATATACAGGTGAAACTCGAATAATTAGAATATTGTGCAAAGTTCATTTATTTCACTAATGCAACTTAAAAGGTGAAACTAATATATGAGATAGACTCATTACATGCAAAGCAAGATAATTCAAGCCGTGATTTGTCATAATTGTGATGATTATGGCTTACAGCTCATGAAAACCCCAAGAACCCCAAATCCACAACCTCAAAAAAGTAGATTATTACATGCAATCAATAAAACAAGGATTGTACATCGAACAATATCGGACCTCTGAAAAGTATAAGCATGCATATGTACTCAGTACTTGGTTTGGGCCCCTTTTGCAGCACTTACTGCAATTACTTTTGCACGATATTCTAATTATTCGAGTTTCACCTGTTCATAAATAGTGTTATTTGGGCTCTTTCCCACCAGAGAAAAAAACCTCTTTGCATTGATGCATGTTGCCATGCCCAGTCGCGTTGCTTATCATTTTCAGACACTTTATATTCTTGCAGCATAGCTCATTGGTTCAATAGAGACTAAAAATGGATCCTGTTGAAAATAATGTAGCGTCTCAAGTCTTTTTGCTGGAATATGCGGCAAAATGCAGGACAGTGTAGTGGGTCTGCTTTGTATTAAACTCACAGAATTTTACAAACACACTTCTTGCAATCTCTTGCACTCTAAATAAAAGTTCAAGAATATTTTGATGTCATGCATTAAAGTTGAACTCCAGACAAGCAGCTTTTACTGAATACATATCTACATCATCTGGAGTTTATTTTTATTTTTTTGTATCTACCTGAAGCTCAGCCTTAAAGTGACACTAAACTCAGGAGTTAAATCCTAAAACGTTTTACAAAAATGTATCTTATGTGTGCACCACTCGGCTGTTGATCCTCAAATAATCTCTGAATTGGTGCTGACACTGTCGTTCTTTCTGGAGGGTGGCTATTTTTTATTCCCCCTTGGTCCCTGTGTGTCTTGTAAAGTAGCCACCACTCCAAGCTCATTCCCATGATGGACTAACTATACAAAATAGCAAACTTAACGTGAGATTGTTTTCCATCACGTGAGTGAGCTTGGAGTGGTGGCTAGCTAACAACCACCCTATGTGATGTGACATATTGGTGTTGACAGGTCCTCTTTAAGGTGATACTGGGGTTCCAAAAGACACTGGCCCGTAGAAGCCATCTGGCGGCAGCTGAGCCACCAGAATCGATTCTATTGTACAGCCGACAGCCAGCTTTTAAACGGGCCCACTGCCAAAGACATACTATGTACATCAGTGGACGCAAAGGGGTTAATAGAGGTAAAAAGTAATGCACTTACATGATATTTAAAAATCTCGCCTGTCACCCATCAGATGGAAGTCCCATCTCAGCTGCTGGTCCAAGATTGTTCTCAGGATGGAAGGCACGTGAAGAGAGCAGAGTCTAGTTTAGAAAGATTCTAGATCATCTGTGCTAGGAGACAAAGTTCTGATCCGATGGCTGAGCGATGCTGTAGCTGGTTCTCCTCAAGGCGGGACCACAGCTGCTGAGTACTTCTCGTTCGTGAAGTGTCAGACGTTGCTAGGCAAAGTGATTTTCAGAAGTTCACCTATTTTGTCAAGCCAGGCCTAGCAACGTCTGACAGTTCACGACCCGGAAGAACTCAACAGCTGTAGTCCCACCTTGAGGAGAACCAGCCGCAGCACTGTTCAGCCATCGGGTCAGACCTGTGTCTCCTAGCACAGGTGATCTGGAATCTTTCTGGACTGGACTCTGCTCTCTTCATGTGCCTTCCATCCTGAGAACAATCTTGGACCAGCAGGTGAATTCTGACTTCCATCTGATGTGTGACAGGCGAGATTTTTTTAAATATCCTGTAAGTGCATTACTTTTTACTTTTTTTTTTTTTTTTTTTTTTTTATTAAACAATTACTTTTATTCTGCACTTAGACCTGTGCACTGGTTTTTATGTTTCCCTATCCAACTAACCGGGCTGCAGGATAAGTGCATACATTATTTCTGGATTAACTGCTAATATAACCGGAGCTCCTTTAAGTCTTTTAATGTACAGTCCATAACCAATCGAACTAGTTGCGCAAGTTGGTGACTTCTGTTTTATGCAGATTGGTTAGGAGTTCTGATTTCACTTGCTGCACTTCTTACAGTGGCACTTTGCATCCTGCTACATAAAAAATGAAACCATTTTTTTCAGTGCACACCACCGCATTCCCACCACAGTGCAGTGGTGTAAATGGTGCCCATCTGTGACAAAGCAGATCCCTTGTCATGCATTGGGGCTGCGCTGGAAACAGCCAGCACAGCCCCTACACATGTGATGAGAAGTCGCCCTTGAAGTCGGAGACAACCTGGAAACTGGCAAAAATACGAAAGTCAGCAGTGACGGCACCCTTTTTACTCTCTATTCCTTTTACAGCTCTAAATGTGCACCCAGCTCCTTTTTATCTGCATCAAGTTCTTTCATTAGGCTTCTTAATACTGCCACCTCAAATTTTCCTCCATTCCAATTACTATGACATTGCAGATATTACACTAATGCAGTTCCACCTGAAGTTAGAAACACAAAGTAACCGCATCATTAAAGTGTCATTTGTAAGATTAAACCAAGTTTTGGCAACCGTATGCATTCTGCAGCTGCCTCACAGACCTGGAATGAATGGACTTTGTGAAAATATAAGAATCGTAATGAGTATTTTGTAAAAGTATTTGAGCTTTTGTCCTTTGCATGTCTGTGTGAAATTCAGAGTGCTTTTCTAGTGTTCGTGCTGTATCTGTGTATGCCTTGTTCGTGCTGTATCTGTTTATGCCTTGTTCGTGCTGTATCTGTGTATGCCTGTCTGCTGCAGAAAATATATATGGCTGGTTGGGTGGTTTGTCCCCTCTCCTTACAATTCACCTATTCTAAGATTGATGGCTGCCACTGACACATTCTTGCAATTTGTATGTTCATGTTGTGTTTGCATGGGATTCTTCGGAATGATTCACCTTCCTCTCATATTCTAAACAAATTATTAGAAGGTTAACTGCTGCCTGGCCAAACAGGTCCTAGAACTAGTGTGTGTGTGTGTGTGTGTGTGTGTGTGTGTGTGTATGTATGTATTTGTATGTGTGGGGTAAAGACTTTAGACTGTAAACTCTTTTTGGGGCAGGGATTGATGTGAATGGTTGTATGTACTCTGGAAGCACTATAAAGGTTTAGTAAATAAAAGATACCAATAAATAATGGCTCTGTGTAAACCTGTTTTTGCAAAAGCCAACATAATAACTATATATATATATATATATATACACTTTTTTTTAAAAAACCTTTGCTTTATTTGTTCTTGTATAGTAACAATTCTACACTTGTGTATAAAAATATTCATATGATTGATCATGTGGCATTCAAATGATGTATGTTTCATGCATGTGTATGTATGTCAGAGGTTTAGCGAGGAATGCCAGTGGGATTTCAAATACTGGAACATATTCATTTATTTAATACATATTTCCTATGCTCCTCAACTCCATAATGCGGTATTACATTACATTCCACCTGAAAAGAAACCATGCGTAATATAGAAGTACGTTTGTTTTTGCCTCTGATCACACAGAACGAATGGGCTGCAGAAGTGGACCTTGCTTTTTCATGCAATGCCTACTTTATGGCATATTCCTGGATAACCGTAAATATGTGGATGCACAAACATGGTTGAATTTACAGTATTTAGCCCTGTAAGTACTGATTCCATCATACTGACAGTAGCAGCATGATCAGTATGTACTGGGATACAGGTTTACATGGGTAGATATGTATATTAAAATGAATAGTTATGCACATATAAGCATTTCATCCATGTGATACAGAAATTAGTATTTGAAAATATTGAAATACACACGCTTACCGTATTTCCTTTGAAGACGTCATCTATACTAAGGAAATGTAGGGCCTTATTTGCTGCGTACTCGATTATAGCACATAGTCACCCATACTTGAGGCGTCGCGCCGTTTTCTTCAGTGTGCTTTTGTGTGAAATCTCAACAAGTTGAGCAGTTCCTGGAGGGCTGGATGGGTTTAAACGCTCCTTTGACATCTGCCCTGCAACAGTCAAGATGGTGACTTACAAGGGGAGAGACATCTGAAAGAAAAAAGGCAAGTTCAATATTCAATTGGAGTACTGAATGTTTTTATTTATTTTTCTGTCACTGTATTACGAAATATACAAAATATAGTAGTAAATAATATTGTAGCTGCTTATTGATGTTTTTATTCTGTTGTATATAAATGGACATTTGTAGCAGCAGAAGACGTATTTGAGTACAAGGTATATGTCATTTGGAAAGATTAATAGGAGTAAATATATCAGGCGGGGGTGTATTTCTAAACAATTCTCTGTGAAGTGTCAGCATTCACTCAAAGGTTGTGAATAACGCCCTTGCAAAGGTTTTTAATATATGCAAAATGCATAATTGTCTTTCGCAGGGTGAATATAACATTCATTTAGCAAATCATGTTTGTTCCAATGTTGGCAAATTGAGCTGTATGGATTTCTCTGGCGAATGTAAGCAGTACTGGATACTAAGCACATTCGATCCTAAAAGAAAATTACCCTAAGATCAGAAGAGACTATTTTAAAGCGTATTTCCACTTTCTCAGCCAAATTGGGATAACACATATTTTATGTGTGTTACATGTTCCCACATAGTATAGGCGAAAAAATATTTAAAAAATGCTTCTTGCAGCTTTTACCTGAGTTAGGGATTGTACTTGGCTTCTTAAGGGTTAAGTGCTGCGTAAATTGTCGGCGCTATATAAATACCTGTAATAATAATTTCTACTTGCTTCTTTGTACTGTTAGGAGGGGTTGTGAGGGATTTGTTAACTTTATCTCTACCATGCCATTTCATTGAGATTTTTAAAGTAGATTTGATCACTGTCTCTCCTAATAAAGGATTACAGCCCTGGCTCCAACATTCACATGTTAATGAAGCTATTTAGAGGAACACAATCCTAAAATGTCAGTCCTAAATCCTCTATAAGGACAGATCACTGTGAAAGTGATTACAGAAAATCCTGTAACCAGCATATAATCCCTGCTGCAACAAAACATCTAAAAGCTATTAAATATTTTTTTAAACATTTTTTTGATATGCTGTGTGAATGAGAACACAGCGACTTGAAAAGTGGAAATGCACTTTTAAGAACATTCGATTTTGCCCCATTCGCACAACAGCCACAACTTTATACATTGTCCAAAAAATCCCTACGAACGAATGAGCAAATGCTGGTTAATTCACACAGAACGATCTACATGCAGTTTTTGCTGAACGAATAGCTTTGCATATGTTTTATAAATAGACTCCTAAATTTACAAGTGGTCCTTGAAACTTGGAACGATTTATGAAAACTGAAGCAAAATGTTTAAATCTGCTAATCTAACATTGAGAAATACATGTATAAAATCACCGTGCTGTGGTTTATCATATTGTGCTTTGCTTCAGTTTTCATAAGTCAAATCCATAGATTTAGTTTTTTTACAAATTGACACAAAAGAAGGATAATTCTTCCTTCCTTTTATGTTTTCTCATTTTTATTAGAATTCTTGTGTTCATTTTATATGTATGTATGTATATGTGTATGTATGTATATGTGTATGTGTGTATATATATATATA
>NW_017306421.1:1377212-1377755 GCF_000935625.1 Nanorana parkeri | reverse complement strand
TTAAACCTGTCTTAGTTCATGTGTGATACCCTCAAAGTTGTCACAAAGTTGTTCATCTCACAAATAAGGAAGGTTACTTTCCGATAACACTTGTGTTTTTTTTACCTCTGTGAAATATTCTGTTTTCTAATATTTTTACTCTGTACAGATCTATGACCGTGCTGTTCAGGCCAACCCGTTGAATCTCACCTTGTGGATCAACTACATTCAATACCTAAAGAGGACTTTGAACATGACTCTGACAAAGTCTGTTGACAAGTTGCGAGGGTAAGAGTGAGATGACACTATTTTCATTCTTGACTTGTCCATTGTATAAATACATTATACTTCATGTTTCTATATACTCAGATTGCAATTTCTCTACTGATCACATTAACATTTGATGGAATAAGAATGGCTGACCTTTATTTGAGATGTTTGGATCTGTATGGAAGATAGTAAACATGGTATGATGTTTAAAATCTTATCAGTATTTGCAATCTATTATTGTGTGTGTGTGTGTGTGTGTGTGTGTGTGTGTGTGTGTGTTAAATGGCGGATACA
>NW_017306421.1:1355814-1376877 GCF_000935625.1 Nanorana parkeri | reverse complement strand
GTGTGGTGTGGGTGGGGGGGGGGTGGGGGGCGCGGCATTCTACCAGCATATGCTTCAGAGTTTTTTAAAACTGATTGTAATATTTCTGTTTGTATATCAAGTTTAATGTAACATGTGACATTTATTCACTTTAAACAGGTGAACATCTTAGAGCCCATGAGCGGTATCTGTTACCCTATTTGTGAGCACTGGGGGGATAGTTTTAAGGATCAGCCAGATAATAGTAAATGTATTTCTACCACAGACACCTCCTGCTCCTATGACCTTCCCCATCCCATCCTACTTTTTTTGTATTCCACATATTTTTTCAATAGTAAAATTGCAAACATTGAAGATTGAACGACTGAAATAAGTGACGGTAGGTCAAATCTGGATCCCTGTACAGTCTTCTTTAGATTTACCAAAACTATGTAATATTATAACAAACCTGAACAATCCATTCAATTTTTTTTTAAATCAGGTACTACATAATTCTTGATAGGTCTAAAGGAGATTGTTTAACCTGATTTGTATAGCGTGTGGTCAGCTTTGGATACGAGTAGACAGATGCATGATTGTTCTGCTAACATCTAGATAACGCCTTCCATCTATAGGAGTTTATGATTTTCATTTTTCATCTTCTGAGGCAGCAGCTTTTTTTCCTGCAGTAAAATATCAAATGATTTGTGTGTAATCATCTGCTGTTAATGTTTGTCCTATAGTAAATTTTCTATTTTGTATATTACCTTGTTCTTGACGTGGACAAAGATGACGCAGCCCTGTCTCCTCTTACGCCATCTTTCCAACTGGCAAATTTTTCTCCACAGGTCTCTCGATGGCACTATGTGGTGCTATTTGAACCTTTCACAGCTCCTCCTCTGTTGTCTCCCATTATTCTGTACTGCTCCCTCATCTCTCCTTGTGCTGATCCTACGCATTTCAGGACTATTTGCTATGTACAGCTGTGCACAGGCGTGTGGGCAGATTAAGCCCCCATTCACACCTGAGCAATTTAAAGCGCATTTCTAGAAGCTCTTCAACACTCGACACTGAGATTTTCATGTTATTCTGTTGTCTGTTCACATCTGAGTGATGTGCCGTTGCTCAACGTTCTGAGAAACTACAGGAGCTTCTTTGAGGAATGATCACGTGTTTGTGGCCTGAAAAGACTTCAGTGGGAGTGTCTGGAAAATGCTTGTAATGTGCGTTGTTTGCTTGATTTTTGCACCTAACAACCATCTTCTCCTAGTAACTAGCTTTGTTTTGGCTAAAGCAAAACACTCAAGCCTGAAAAAAAAAATGCTCCAAAAAGCGTGAAAAACAAGCAAAGATGCTGACTCTCACGTATAAATGGGGGCTTATGTGTACATACACAAGAATTGACAGAAGGATAATGTATGAGGAAGACATGAGGGACCCTAAACAGTGCTGTCCATAAGTTGTTCTTACTTGGCCACACATTGAAGTGACCATTTTGCTGGCCATACAGGTAATGATACAATTGTTCAATGTAATAATCTTTTCAATGAAAAGACTATATCTTTTTTTATTAATCAATCTAAAGCATGACTGGACAAATCCCAGGAGCCAGGTAGCCAATGCTTCTTAAAAATTACCGGTGCTTAACTTTTGCTGTTTTCTCTAGTTGTGGTTAATGGAGCTGGCTCCTAAATTGGACTGAATTCTATATAAATTTGTCCACCCCTACTCTAGTGGATGGTTTGAGCTGCAAACAGTGTTTTTCATTGGAAATGAACAGTTGTT
Organism: Nanorana parkeri; assembly: GCF_000935625.1. Lineage (NCBI taxonomy): Eukaryota > Metazoa > Chordata > Amphibia > Anura > Dicroglossidae > Nanorana > Nanorana parkeri. The sequence goes on along the minus strand of NW_017306421.1, from coordinate 1,375,134 downwards.
CCTGGTGGAAAGTCCCATTAAACAGGACCAAACTGATTCTACAAAAGCTTATTGGACAGGAATCTTTGTTAATCATTTATCAGTACGTTTCAGTTCAGCATTAGGGTTAGGAGAGAGGCCAAAATCAGTGGAATCCTTTGGGAGGAGGAGCTGTGACCAAGAACATGGTTGCTGGATGAGTTGCTGAGTGTGTGTAGGTGTTGTGAATAGATGGCCTTGAGTGTGCATATGTGTTGGGGAGTGGTTTATTATTGCATGGGGCACACATGTGGACATCAAGATCACAGTAAAATAGGTATATATTATGTATGAAGATTTGCATAGGGGGGGCTAAATGTGAAGTGGCTTAATTATTTGGCCTAATACAGTACTAAGAGCTAAGACTTCTAGAATTCCAGTAACTTACTAACTTTTCACCATTTCTAATAAATTACGAAAATGTGAGGGGGTTATTCCAGGCACACAAGTACAGATGCTGTGCAGTCTTAGTATTGAACTGATATAATGATTCAGAAATGAACATCACATTACTATACTTTGCCAAGCAAGCTGCCTTGTCTTCACTTACACAATTACATGACACCACATAGGCTCATTTTCTGAAGTACCGTACTGCTTTGCACATTGTGATCATGAATGGCTACAGGTTTTTTCACAACTCTTTGAAAACTGAAGATCAATTAGAAGAACAGAAGCTGAAGACTGACTGCTGTGAGGTTCCTTCAACCGAGGAGGATTGCGGAGATCTAATTTATAGGGACATCAAGTCTGGTTTCAATAGCCTGGGATTAGATTCTCTGTCATAGTTTAACAATCTTGTTAAATTTTTATGTTTCCATTGTGTTTCTCTGCTTGTTTTCTGTTTGGTTTTAGATCTTTTCTGAATGAAATGTGTACTATCATTATTGTACTCATAATTTCCAATAAAAACTTTAAAATAATGTTGATGTGGAATAGACTTTTCACAGCCGAGATGACCATTGCTGATCGGATCCTACATTTTGTGAATTCCTTTGTAAAATGTAGGAGCTCGCCTTTGACAGCCTGTTTGCTACACAGGTATAGTCGAGGGTCAGGAAAAGTGAAGAAAAAAAAAGAACACGTCCTTGATCACTAATAATAAATCATTGCATAGGGAGCTGCTTTATATTTCATTGTATTCAGTGGTGCATTCTTACACAAGTGTTTGGATTGTGATGCATTTCTCTTTCTGGGATTTTTCAGCATGTCACTTATGGTTTGCTATGTCTATAGCATATGCACCAATTAACACTATTCACTTGAGACCTGCCTTCGTTTGTACCTTTTTTACAGTGTGTTTAAGGAGGCTGTAAAGGCTGCTGGTATGGAGTTTCATTCAGATGAGTTATGGAACACATACATAGAATTTGAGATGCAGCAGAAGAACCTGAAAGAAGTTACTGTGCTGTTTGATCGAGTGCTTACTATCCCCACTCAGCAGTCTCAACCACATTATGAGAGGTGAGCAAGATGATTATTATACTTCATTTCTTTCTTCTCCTATTTTCTTTTACTTTCTGTTTATGTAATTATTTCATTCAGCAATATCCAGTTCTCACAGGCATGGCCCTCTAAACCATCTTGTCTTGAATTGTATTGCAACTGTAATGTCCTACTTATATTGTAAAGCGCTGAGCAAACTGTTGCCGCTATATAAATCCTGTATTATAATAATTCGTATGTATACTTTGTATTCTGATGTATTAGGTAAACTAGAAGACATTTTTCTTTTCTTTTGTACCATCCAGATTTAAGGCTTTTGTATCCATGTATTCCCCAAATGAAATCTTGAACACAGAGGAATGGAATTGGATACGCTCAAGAGTAGAGCTTGAAAGTGACAATGAACAGATTGCTGCTGAAGACTCCGATGATTGTGTTGAGACTTTGACCGTGTGTATTTTCTCCCAAATTTTCAGAATGATTTTGATTCTTGATATTTACTTACCATGTTATTTGTGTATTTTGACAAGTTTATGTAGTGTAATATAGTTAGGGAACATGGTAGATCCCAAAGTGCGGGGGGTGCTGGTGCGACCGCAGATGCCTCTGCATGTCAGAAACTGTAACTGGTAGAAAGTCACTCGCACTCCAGAAACTCTTGTAGTCAATCTTCTTTACTGGCCATTAAAGTGTCACATAACTTTAGCAACGTTTTGAGACTGTCTGGTCTCTTCTTCAGGCAAAACAAAAGTGTTAAACAAAAGTCACATTTTTGTTTTGTCTAAAGAAGAGACCAGACGGTCTTGAAACGCTGCTAAAGTTTTATGTGACACTTTAATGGTCAATAAAGAAGATTGACTACAAAAGTTTCTGGAGTGTAAGTGACTTTCTACCAGTTTTAGTTAGGGAACAAACTCGGCCACATACCAGGAAGGATGATTAAAGTGATACTAAACTCGAGTTAAACCTTAAGCAGATCTTTACACTGAAAAATTTAATTAATGCTGTGATTTTGAAATACTTACACTTGCAGAGCCTTCACTTCCTGCTTTTGGAAGTGCAAATTACTTCAGTTTGCACACTGGGACTTCCTTGTCATTAGCAGAGCATTGCTGGGAAATCTCATCTGTAATGTCATGAGATCTCAGGAAAAGACATTTTCCTCCCCTGAGATGATGTGCATGGTCACATGTGCCAGTAATCCAGGAAGGAGAGCTAGTAATCGGCCTTTAGTAAACATGGTCACTGTCAGAAGACTGGGGAAGAGAAGAGAAATGAGGTATGCAACGAATACAAAGCCTGCAATTATCTACAGGTATCTGTTTGTAGATTTGTCATTGCTAGACATTTCTAAAGGAGGTGTTTGTTGTTATTTTAAAGATATGGGTAAAGGTTGACTTTAAAAATGCATCCAAGTACCTTTTTAAATATGAACAAAAATGTATCTTTTTTTTGTGTATCACTCAGCTGTAGATCATCAAATCATCTCTGAATTGATGCTGATCCTCCTTTCTTCTGGAGGGTGGCTGCTTTTGTTCCTGTGTGTTGTAAAGTAGCCACCTCTCCAAGCTCGATCCCGTGATAGCTAGTTTTTATTGAAGCTATAGATCTAACTAAACGTGAGATTTTAGTCTATCACGGGAGCGAGCTTGGAGTGGTGTCTACTTTACAACACACAGGGCCATGGGGAACAAAAGCAGCCACCCTCCAGAAGGAAGGACGGTGTCGGCATTAATTCCGAGATGAACTGAGGATCCACAGCTGAGTGAAAGACAAAAAAATATAAATTTTTGTTAATAGTTAAGGTACTTGAATGCATTTTTAAGGTTTAACTCCTGAGTTTAGTGTCACTTTAACATTAACATGAACTGATGACCATGATTTGCTATAAATTGATAAAAGTTATGGTTTCTCATGATACAGCACACAGACTCAGGCAGAACAGGGGATCTGGCGAGACCCTGAAACGTTGCACCAGTGTGATATGCTGCACGTACGTCAATAAAAAGACGCATTTGATCAGCAGTTGGAGTGCCGGTGTCCCTATCTCTAGTTATGTACAAGACAGCTGCCATCCGTTGACTACGACTGCACCCACCTTATTCATATGGAATAAGTGGTCAGGCGTGCGATGGGTTTATGGACTTTCACTTAATTTATAAATCTTCCGGCCATCATATAGCTGGGCGGATGCCATTCTCATAGCACTTGCGCCACTTGATAGCTCTGAGGAGCACAGGAATTTCCAGTGCTCTTAAGCATCATCTAGGGGCACTAGTGGCGTGGAAATTGCATCCATCCAGCTATACGCAGGGTGGAACATTTATGAAACAGCCCCTTTGTATTCGGTGGCTTCCGTCATGTTTTCGGAATACGATTACATTATGGAACTGATTTATATATATTCTGCCCAGGGTATGTTTTTTTTTTTTTCTTTTTTTTTGTGTGTGTGTTTTATTTAGCTATAGCCCCCTAGATACCAAAACATAGGCTTTGGTGTATAGAATTCAACTTATATATATATTTTTTTAAAGAATTAATTTCTTTTATAATTATTTTGTAATTTATTCGCCTTGTATATGAGCCTCAAAATACAGTCAAGGCAGCTAATTGAAGTGATAAATGCAAAACAGTGTACCATTTTGTTAACATTATTATATACACTTTTTTATTTTTTATGTGGGTTTTTTTTATTTATTTATTTTTTCCGTTTTAGGAATCGGATATAGCAAAGTTTCGGGTACATATACTCAAAATTAGAGAACAGTTGCATCTCCTTAATGAAGCAGAAGTTAAAAAGCGTTGGACCTTTGAAGAGGGGGTAAGTGCTCTTGTTCTTTCTCTTTTCTTCACACCTCTTTCCCCCACCTTGTCCATTTTGTCTTTTCTCTGTTGTCCTTTTAATAACTATGTTCAATTTTTCTTTAATCCAGATCAAACGGCTTTATTTCTACGCTGCACCAATAAATATTAAGCAACTGCAAAACTGGAGGAAATATCTGCAGTTTGAGATATCTGAGGGTCAGCACGTACGCATAGTATTACTGTATGAGCGCTGCCTGATGACCTGTGCGCTCTATGAGGATTTCTGGCTGTCGGTAAATCTTATTGCATTTGTATCTTGTGGAGGAGCTGTTAGACTGATCATAGACTTTACAAAGTGGTTGGACATGCAGGCATGATATGAGGCTCCTTAGGGTAAAAGAATCTTCAAAGCTCTGCATTGGCAAAATTGCCAGATCAGGCAACTACATCCCATGGCTGTGAGTAGCGTAAAGAGTAACTATCCCAGTCATAAAAAATAAAAAAGGCACAATTAAAAATGTTTATACTTCTTAATTGATCCTCTTCTGTCTGGAGCAGCTATCCTCATTAAGGGCAAGGGTTTTCCATTTGCTTCCTTGTTCCTGAGCGCATGCACACCCAGTGCCCCAGCCAGGGAATCATATTTACACTTTGTGTTTCCCGGCTAGAGCGCTGGGTGTACGTATGCCACCAATTCTGCGCATGCATTCCCAGAGCTATAGCAGGGAAATCACAATATTTAAACGTTGCTTATACCATGGTAACATGTAAACAATATGATTACCAGCTAGAATGCTGAGTGCGCATGTGCAGGATTGGCTTTCGCTGAGGGAATTGCAAACTTACCATTACAGATTTCTCCTGAAAAAGTTTGTTGCCTGGCTGTGATGTGTAACAGGCTACATTCATACAGGGCTACTGGGAAATCCTGCGGTAAGAAGTTATGGATTCCATGAATGATTACATGCAAACTGCTGCTGACAGATGCGGACACTGTCACCCTGTCATTAACTTAAAACGGGCACAGAGGCTGCATGTACGGATACACCTGGGATTCCTGCTGCAGGAGTCCGTAGGTTCTTGCCATAGGAATCCCCAGCTGGAGCCTAAGACCCCGTGTGAATGTGGCCTTACAGTTCTTTCTGAGTGACTGACCTGGAACAAGTATGGAGAGCAAGTGTTCTTCACTTCCCTTTTATATGCCATCATGTAGCAATTTGAGTTGGGGGGGGGCTTATACTCATAAGTGGGTCTTGCATTTTAGTGCAAGGTCCCCTCTAAATATCTGTGACTTTAAGAACTGTATTAATGAGGAGTATTTCTATGCAGTATGCACGGTATATGGAGGACCATTCTGTGGAGGCTGCCCGTTCTGTATTTGAGAGAGCCTGTCGTATCCACTTACCACTGAAATATAATCTACATCTTCATTGGGCAGCATTTGAGGAGAAGCATGGTAAGTTAAAAATGTATTAAGTCATCTTTTTCTGTTCTATGTATTTTTTGCTATATATATAATTATTTGTTCTGATGGCCATCTTCTTCCAGGATGCTTGGACTCTGCCCGTGCCATTTTGTGTCGCCTGGAAAATGTAATACCCGGCTTAGCCATTGTTCGTTTGAGGCGTGTTGGTCTAGAGAGACGAAATGGAAATCTACAGGAGGCTGAAAGGTTGTTAAAGGAGGCTGTGGAGATCAGTGCAGGCACAAAGTCGGCAGGGTTTTATGCTGTGAAGCTTTCACGGCTATTTCTAAAGTTCCACAGAGACACACACAAGGCAAAAACTGTACTAGAGGAAGCCCTTAAGAAGGATCCGGTAAGAATGCATAAACAGAAGTTTGGTTTGTACTCTTTTATGATGCGTAAAGTATATTTCCACTTTTGCATCCAAATTGGGATAAGACCTACTTTATATTTGTTACATGTTCTCATTCGCATTGCATAACTTAAAAAAATATAAACAAAATGTAACAATCAAAATAGTTTAACATTTCTGTTTACGTTTTAAGTGCTTTTTTACTTGCTTAAAAATCCTACCTAGCTCATTCCCCCCTGGGTAATGTTAAGAAAGGGGCTGGGGCAATTTGTGTTTACTCTTAACTAATCCTGTCTGCGCTGTGCTGGTAGTTTTTATTCTCAGTTTTAAGCTAGATTTGAACATTGTCTGTCCTGACTAAAGGTTAAAGACTTTGATGCATTGTACCTTAATTAGATGCTCAGTCCTGTCCCTCAGTTTGTCCCTCTACTTTCATTTTCAAACTGCTCAGAATAGCCTGGAATCAGCACAAAGGCCTTCACCAAAGAAATAACTAAAAAGTAAGTAATATATTTAAAAAAATGATTTTTAGCAATGCTGTGTGAATGGGAACACATAAGCATATAATGGGGTTTTCTCGAATTTGACTGCAAAAGTGGATAGGCATTCATCTTCTGTTGTAATCTTGTTTAGCAATTTGTCATCATCCATCATGACTACAGATTTGTAAAGTGTGCTCATCATGGTCAATGGCTGAATTATGTATAGAAAGCTTAAAGGGAATTTGTCTACATGTACATAAGACATTTTCACCTTGATTCTTGCTTCATTACATACACAGTCTTTGACCTAGAACAAGCATGTGCATGTATGTGTGTTTTAGGTCAGTAACTCTTTAGCAGTAAAGGAAGGATAAGGATGGCATTCCTAGAGTATGCAGTATCAAAAACAACTGCTCTGGCAGCTCCCATTGTTATGTCTCTACAAGTTCCTCTTCAATGGGTAATTTCATTTTTATTCTTGTGTTCTAAAATGCAAAGGAATTATTTTTTTAAAGTCATACTCTATTTTATACTTGCAGTATATAGCAGATTTGATTTAATATTTTTCACTTGTATTTTATACCATGAAAGGAACAAGAGTATCATTGCTTTTGGTAGATTGTGATATATGACTTGTATTCATCTCTTAGGATAATGCTCTATTGCATATGTCTATGCTGGAGGTTGAAATGTCCAGAAATTATACTGAAGATGCTCCTCTGGTTTGTGTGGAACAAGCATTGAAATGTAATCTCTCCGATGGGTCAAAGAAGATCCTATCTCAAAGACGACTTGAATTTATAGAAGACTTTGGCAATAGCCTGACAAGGTACAATGTCTTTTCGGGTTTAGCCTAGCAACTTGTTATCTGTGTGCTGATACAGGAGCACATTCAGATGCCCGGCATCAGCATCTGGCTGTCCCTTAAACTCTGGATAATCTGATTTACAATAACTTTGTTTGGTATATGTTCATATCTAAAAGGAAACAAACTGGTGGTAAAAGTAACAGCATACCTTAGATATATGTTTTAGAAGACCTTATCTACTGGTACCTTTTAGACCATAGAACAATAATTTTGCCCTTAAAATGACAATTTTCATTGATCAGAATAGAAATGAGGTCTACATCAATTGTTACACCATTTATTAATCTGTAACATTTCAACATACAAATCTAAACACTTCTACAAGGCACAAAATAAATGGGTGTGTTTTAAAGAAGTAGCTGTCTTCTAAATGCTTTAGCAACGGGGATATTTTTTTTTCTTGGTTTTTGTATTTGCTAGTGAAGTCAATTGAGTTTGAAACCATGTATCGCAACATGTCTTTCACACATCTTACCTTTGTAGGAGAACCCCAGGTGTATGGATATATGTACAGGTAGTTGAGTTGAGTATAGCTATGTCCATTCACCTACTGCACTTGAACAGCATTAGACTTTGTTCACTTCAGTTTAAAACCACAGGCTTTTTTTTTAAAGGGGTTTGTGTGTGCCAATAAGATGTCCTAGAAGAAAAATATATTCTGCATTCTCTCCAATGTAGCCCCAGTCTGCTGTATTTGGGTGCACGTCATAGCTCACCATGTGTAACCGCATATATGTGAACTGTACAATTGCTGACACTGTAGGGATGTCCCGATACAATTTTTTTTAAGACCAAGCACTTTCCCTCCAGTACTTGCCAATACAAGTTCTTTTTTTTTTTTTAAAGGGACATGTGACTTTTTTTCTAAAACAATACAGACTAATGATTTTAGGGCAGTTTCTTTATAATTATGAAGAACTGTAACAATTCATGATTATTCAGCAATGGAGAATGGCAACCAGCAATCATGGATTGCTGAGATTTGTAGTCCTCTATAGCCCGTTGCCAGTCTCTATTGTATAATCATTGATTATACAGCAATAGAGACTGGCAACGTGCTATAGGGGACTACCGATCCCTTCAATTCATGATTATACAGCAATTATACAGGGCTGCATTGGGGTCTCACCAGGGCTGCGTTGGGGGTCACACCAGGGCTATACAGGCGGGTGCCAGACTCTCCAGGGCTCAGCGTGCGGCTGCTGGGCACTCCAGAGCTGAACTAGTGGGATCCGGGCTCCAGGGCTGTACTAGTGGGTGTGGGGTTGTCCAGTGCTGCACCGGCAAGGTGGAGGAGGCAATGTGTGGCAGGACTGGCACTATCAAAGAGCTGCCTGGGGTCCCCAGCAAATTCGGGAACCCAGGCAGCCAAACTAGCTTGAAAATTTAAACAGTGGGTATCGGTCTTTAGTATTGGGGCATTTTCACAAGTACTCATGAAAATTCCCCCATACCCATACTAGTATCGGTATTGGAACATCCCTACTACACTGTACTACAGTCCATGAAGGATTAAAGGTGCAGTAAATCTTTTTGGCCGTACCTTCCTCCATAGTTGTTGTAGCACTCTTATTTACCTTTTCTACTGGCTCTGTTTATTGCTTAGGATACCCAGGGGGGCTGGACACCCCTTCCTATGCCTACTTTGGACCCGTCCTATCTTTCTGTAAGTCTATGGTTACACAGACCTCTCTGCCTCAGAGGCAACCTGCAGTGCTCCCTCTCAAGGGCTTGACACTGACGGCCTGGAAAGCTGTCACCTACTTGTGTCCCTAGAGTCTGTGGAAGTCAGTAATCGCCCCCTCCTCATTTTTAACCTGGTAGAATTTAACACGCTTATGCATGATTTATGAAACACATTGCAACTCAGTTTTCTAACTCTGTCCACAGAGGCCTTAGGGGTACCTCAAGGCCTTCCCCTATAGCATTAATCTTTTATCTACCTGTGGTCTTAGCAGCCTTTGAGCCTTCAGCTGCGGAGACCCTATCTGACATGGGATTAACCTTTCTGACATAGTGATAGAATTGCCAGTTGATCCCTGAAGAGTTGCCAGTTGATCCCTGAAGAGTCGCAGGCGTCTGCCATAGCTCCCAGGCTTTGATAGACTATTGCAGCTCTTATTGCTTCAGTGTGTACCACTTTGTGATGGAAAAGCAGCCTGTAGCATCTACTAGTGCTGTTGTCTATCTAGGATCCTGCAGAGTCCTAAGATTTCAAATACCTTTCTAATGCACATGCTACTCCAGGCGTCCCCTATGGAAACTGGCAGACTCCTGTTTAAACCTTTTTATTATTCCTCAATACCTGTTTAAGGAGCCCATTATCAGAAGTAGGCTGTCCCCACTATTGATCCGGCAGGGTCTCACCTTTTAATAAAGCACTGACGATTCCTGCGGAGGATACACTATTGCTTAATGATCCCAAAGATAAACTCTTGGGGATTCTTTCCAAACACCTGGTTTTCTCTGGCAAGCCCTGCTTTGCAAACTGCCATGGCCACATTGCTAGGCTGGGAATGGATTACACTCTTTTAGAAAGATCCATCCTCTGTCCACATTGATCCTATATATTTTTATATCTATTTATGCAGCACTTGGAAATCTCATGCCGGCAGGCAAGTTAGTGGATGCTCTTTGAGGGACAATGTCTCTTCAGATTCTGACTGAAAAGTGGTAATACACTTTAAGCTTTCTGCTTTCAGACTCGCAAAATCAGACTTTGTCAAAATACAACGTTAACAGCAGGATTCCTCGGTCGACACTCTGTTTTTGTTGATGGAGGAATCGGGTCAATTTTTTCCGTTCATCCCACGGGTTGAACGAAAAAAATTGATAGGTGTATGGCCAGCCTTAGATGTGAAGACGCCTAGGGACATACCAAAGCCGGAGAGAGAGAGACGTCCCTGCCACCGGACCGAGAATTGGGTGAGTATATCTTCTTTCTTATTGCTCCTAGACCTAAACAAGCAGTTAAAGAGGAACTTTACCCATATCTTCAAAATAACAACATAGGTACCTTTTAGAAATGTTTAGTAATGACAATCTACAGATACTTCTAGATAATTGCCGTTTTTTTATTTTTTGCATACCTTTATTTTTCTTTTCTTTCCCAGTTTTCTGACACTGGCAATTTTAACTAAGGACAGGTTACTAGATATTCTTTTACTTCCTGGAACTCTGGCACACGTGAGTAGCGCATGTGACCATACTTATCATCTCAGAGGAGGCGCATGAGATCTCGTGAGAGTACAGATGAGATTTCCCAGCAATGCTCTGCTGATGTAACCTTCCAAAGATGCAACACTTGGGCAGGATTACATAATTTGTGCCAAAGTGGACCAATCAAGTGGGGGGAAAAAGAAATTGTAAGTAAAATAATATTTTTAGCTAATGAATGTAAGATTTCATTTTAGCATGCAGAGCTGTATGCTGATGTGATTTTTAGTCAAAGGGGGTAAAGATCCACTTTTGCAGTTTGGGGGTAGCCCCATTGCAAGGGTTAACTTTTCTAAAACCCAGAGATCTTCTTTAAGTCTCTAGACAAGCTAATGCCATGGTTCAGGTTACCTCTGGCCTGTAGCTGGGGAAATCCTTCATTCCTATTTTCTTGGAGGATTCTGACAATGATTGCCAAACTAACAGGCTTCATAGGAGTCCTAGACACCTTGTTGGTCTGGGGACCTGGTCATCAGAGGAATTCCGCCTTCTGATCAACCTTCCTTGTCTGCTCCACTGGAGAAGGGGGGCTTTCTGGTGGTATTCATAGCTTCAGATTGGCCCAGAAGGATGTGGTACTCCCAGTCGCCTGCCAGATGCTTTGTGGGCTGTTCCTGACCATCTAGATCTTCAGTCCCAAGGACCAATTTATCTTCCTGCTTCATGGTTTCTGGCTTTAACAGCATAGTGGTTGAAGCCCAGGTACTTTGCGAAACGCAAGTCTTTCTGAATCTGTGATTTCTACACTGTTAAATGCTATGAATTCTCCTTCCCGCAAGGTTTTCTATCACATATGGATGACATACTTTACTTGGTGCAAGAAAACCCACCCCAGGATATACTCCATGGAAAGAATCCTGTCTTCTTGCAATCTGGACTCACTCAGCATTTGGCCCTGAGCACCACTGCTAACTCTTGACACTTGTGATCCTAATCCAAAGATCGTTAACCTCCTACTCCTTGCTTATGACGGAGTGTAATTCTTGTAGCTCCCTCTGTACTACCTTCTGTGACTCCGTTGGAATTGGTTCTCTTGGCACTTCAATCGCCACCCTCTGAACCTATCGGGGGATATTCCACATTCCAACTTTCATGTTGCCTTCCTTGTTGACATCACCTCTGTGAATTTTTTTATTTTTTTTTGCCCAGTGAAGAACCCTATATGGTCGTACATGGGGATAAGTGGTGTTGAGGCCCAGAGCCTTCTTCCTTTCTAACGTGGGTTCAGCCTTCCACCTACCTTCCAGCCTTTCAGCTACAGTTCCTTCAGAAGGACATTTTTTCCTCACTGTCTAGATGTAGTTTGTGCTGTATAGGTTTACCTTGCAGTCACTGCTTCTGTTAGAAAAATCGGACTCCTCTCCGAGCTTCCTACAAGAGGCCTCTGAGCCATATGGCCGTTTATCCGGTTAGATCTGGCACTTGCATGTAACTTAGTCAAGGGATCTTTCATATGGGGAGGTTCTGTAGCCTGTTCATAGCTTGCAAATTTTACAGATGGCATTGTACTGTTCTTGCCTTAGGGGAGGGTAGCTTTTCCCACTCCATGGAAAACACTGCTTGGGATGTCCCAATGGTCAGAGATTCAAGATGTCTATGTCCTTCAATGAATGGGAGGGAAATTTAGGATTTTTTTGTACTGACCATAAAATTCTTTTCTTTGCATTTATTAAAGGATAAAGCAGCCTCTCCACTGGTTGTTATGTCTGTGATTAGTTGTTGCATTATTTACTGCTGTGTGACTGTGTGAGCTGCCACTAGCAGATCAGGGGAATGGGGACACTCTAAGGCTGTGTTTTTTTTTTTGCCTAGCGTCTTACTCCTGAAGGAGGCACTATAACCCAATGGTAATAAGGGTCAGGATTCCCGCTATAGCCTTCAATTAACATAGAGAAAAGTATTTACAATAAATATTTAGTTTTTTGTTTTGTTTTTTGTGGTGGGTAAAGGAGAATTATGGGGTCAGGGTTTTTCCCCATAGTTCTCCCAAGGGTCACTTGAGAACACAAAGTAGCGTTCTCCCGTCACCCAAAGCTCAGTATACCGCGAGCTGTACTGAGACGCCGGAACGGATCCCGACAATACTGTCTGGATCCACCCAGCTGCGTGAGCGAAAGCTGGCTCTGCCTATGTAGAGGCAGAGCCAGCTGAACCGCCCCCTCCCCCGTCCGTTCCGCCAGCCAGCGCTGGAGGATCGGACAGGGGAGGGGGGGAATCCCTGCAGGGAGCCGTGAGTGACAGTCACGGCTCTCTGCAGGGATAGATCAAAAAGTGAGCAAGCGACGGTATGTGTTCGCTCACTTCCCGATCTACTGAGCCGACCTGTGACAGTTTCATTGTCACAGGTAGGCTCAGATTATGAGGCTGAGTGAAAATCACTCGCCTCATAGTTCTCCTTTAACCCCTGCCACCACCAGCCCTTTGAAGGGATCTTAATGCCGGGAGTAAAAGGGGCAATTTCCAATCATGTGACTACAGTTAATATATATTATGCTTAATACAATTGATTACCCTGATTGGCTGTCACAGCAGAGATTGGGAGGCTGTCCCACCGCTTCTCAGTTGCGATTGGTGACCAGGACCTGTTGGTGACGACTCTGGAAGTCACTGTGCTGGAAGTGTGTCAGCGAGTACATTCTCGGCACATAGCAGAGGAGCCATCTAATGCATATATTTGTGGTGGCTTGGCGTTAAGGGCCACCTTTCATGTCACCTTTTATGTGTGTTACGGGAACAGGTTGATATGAATAGAAAAATATGATGTTTATCAAAATAAATTAAAATACTTTTTGGAGCACTAGGATGCATTGTAAAGAAATTGCTCGGAAAAAAAAATTCCTCCATAGAGTGATGGTGTTGGCTATCTGCATAAGAGCATTCTTCTGTTTTTTAAAATATTTTCTGCATTTTGATGATTGTTTTATTTGTATTCTGTAGTTGGATCGATGCCTACAATGAACATCAAACATATCTGAAGAGGAAAGAAGATGATGGGTGAGTGTTTTAACCACTTGCTGACCAGGGTGTTTCCACCCCCTTCCTGTCCAGGCCATTTTTCAGTATTCAGCGCTGCAGTACTTTGACGTTTATTCCGTCATGCAACGCTGTACTGAAATTAATTTTATATTTTTATACTATTTTTTGGGGACAGATAGAGCTTTCTTTTGGTGTTATTTAATCACCAGTGGGCGGTATTATTTTTTACTATATAATTAAAAAAGAACTGAAAATTTTGGGAAAAAACCCTGTTCTCCCTACGTTATATTATAAAACATTTATTATTACCCACATTTTTGGTAAAATATAAAAGACGGGGTCACGTCGGGTAAATAGACCCAAAACATGTCAAGCTTTAAAATTGCGTGTGCCTGCGAAATCGGAAAAGAAAACACCATACCCTGCGAAATCGGAAAAAAAAACACCATACCCAAAATTTCCCATAGGTGAAGCTTTAAAAGCTGTTACCGCTCATCACTTTAGTGTTATCAGCGATTGATGGCCCGATAATTATTGCTCCCACTCTGACGTTGGCGGCGATATGTAACATTGCAATGGGTGCAATCGCTGTTCTCGCAGGTAGGCACACTCGACACATGTTTGCATGTGTATGTGGGACGGGGGGACTTTCGAAAAATAACCCAAAACATTTTAATTGCTTTTATATTACTTTTTTTTTAAAACATTTTTTTAAACCTTTTTTTTCCACTTAACTGTATTGCTATCACATAGGGGTGCTAACAAGTCCCCTATGTGATGGCCAATTTGCAGTGACAGGTCCCCTTTATGGAGACATCATGGGTCTTTAAGACCTCTAATGTCACCTAGGAACCCCCAGAGAAGCTGATGAAGCAGAGATCTGCATCACCAGCTTCTCTCCAGCTTCTGTACCGGAGAGTGACAGAGGAATGCAGGAAGTGATGTATTATACATCACCTCCTGCATTCCGACGAGAAGGAGATTAAACGCATATGATGTACTGATTTCTGGTCACAGAGCCAATGTGCTGGTCCCGGTCGGACACTGGGCACTGTGGAGCTCAGGAGCGCCAGCAGCTGCTGCAACTGGGGGGGTGGGGGGTACTCGGTTTTACCATAGATTAAACAGTCTTCTGAAAAGTAGTCACTGTCTGTCCACTTATTTAGCAGCATACCCTTGAAATTAATGTGTTGGGTCTACAGTAACTTTTCTTTTAATATAATGAAACTTGAATATTTACTGTTTCCAGAAGGAATACATGTTTATCACAGAAGTAACCAAGAACCCATATGTCCAAGAATTATACATTGTTGATGAATCTATATTTTCTTTAATACAGAAAGAAAGATGAAGAACATAAAAAAGTAAAGAAAGACTCAGTTTCCGAAGATTGTTATCCACCAGGAGTTACACCACCACCTGATAGTTTAAAATCAGGAGTTCCTGCAAAGGATGTTTCTTCAAAAAATGCATCGAAACCTGAAAACAGTTCATCTACAGGAACTGCCCCTGCATCAAGTTCAATAGCGAGTGCTCAGACAACTGTTCCGTGTCCACCCACCCCAGGACCTTATCCAAGCAGTCAGTACCGTGGCCCAAGACACCCTGTGCCTCCTCAACGACCATATTTTCACCCTCCAAGAACATATGGCCCACCTCAAAATGTACCAATGCAGCCATTCTTTAGAAATCAGTTTCCCATGCCAAGTGAGAACATGTTTCCTGACTTCCATCCATCCATGTGTCTTCCTTCATCCCAAGTTGCATTTGGTGGAGCTCCATTTATGGACAATTCAGGAATGCCCTTTACAATGCCCCCCATGTTTGGCTACGGACCATGGTTTCAGGTGAGCCACTGAGTTAAGTTGTTGTGCTGGTGTTTGTCCTTATATTGAATACCTATTTAAATAATCCTCTCTTTTTCATAGAACTTTGGGGCTCAAGCTTGGAACAGATTCTTTCCTCCTCAGTGATCCTGCATCATTCTTTTGGTCACAAACCGGGACCAGCTGCTGATAACAAGGCCAATAAGGAGCTTACTCTGCTACGTTAAGACGACAACCAATTGCAGTTCATATTTTTGTTCCCACCTAAATTTGAAGTAAATAACCAGGGAGATTAAACTTGTAGAACTGCTAACAACACTGCAAAGCAGGCGCATAAAGGTTCCTGATTGAAAACAAGAGTGCCCTGGGAGCGGCAAAGGGAAATCTGTTCTGCAAATCTCAAGTTCAGTTCCTGAGGTCTTTTGGCCCTGTATCTTTTGGCCCGTACTTGAACCTCTCTATTGGCTAGTAGTCATGACTGATGGCTTCACTGACAAATAGTAAGGCCTGGGAGGTGGAAAAGCTCGGTTCAGAACTGAAGTCTAGATTTGCATAATAAAGGGCTCAGAGTGTGGGGCCATTGGGGTACACCTGTGGATCGCTGATGATACAGAAATGTAATCTATCAAAATGTGTACTTTACCAGTTAGTATTACTGACCTGTGGAAACAACATTAATGATTGACACATTGCTGAAGTATGTGGTTTATATGATGGTTTCTTTTAAATGTTAAAGTTTTTTATATTGGTATGAATGCCTTTTTTCTTAAGAAGTCATGTACAGGCTTATTTCGCATATTACTATTTAATTTGTTTATTTCCTTCTAGTTGTAAATAAATGTTTACAATTAATGTTGTTTTATTCATTTTGGGACATGGCTTCAAATGAACCTTAAAATGCTTACCCTAGCATATTGTCTGTTATAATGTCCTGTGTAAAACTAGCCATAAGCCTCTGATAGAAGTTGGACATGCAGAACAATCTGTTTGCTGAATGACTGCTCCATAAATGTGCATGCTTTGACTGTACATAGTAATGCCTGTGGGGGACAGTACAGTTTATTGAGAAGGGGGGGAGTTAATTGCAATCACCTTGAAGAATGCAACCTGCCTGCTAATGGTATCTGGTAACGTTCCAGAGTACCCATATGCATGGGATTCTTTTCCAATGTGACCATAACCAGAGCGGGTAATTATCTGATAATTATTGGAACCTTAGGGTATAAGTTAATTACACGAGAGTCTGAGCACATCTCTGATGGAGCAATGCAAACATTCCCCTGCATATTTTCCAGCTGATTAACATAAAATACTGAGACTGTCTGCTGCCCTCAGTGTGACATGAACCATTATGTTACTCTGAGGGCAGCAGACATAATGGTTTATGATGGTTGCATGGCAGCACAAATTGGCTGTAGTTTCTTCCTTCTGGTGGCAGGATTGACAGTTTCTACAGTTTCTCTCAATGAAACGTAGCCTTTTTTACAGCTATGAGATGGCGGGCAGAACTTTGCATCAGTACAGCCTGATATGTTTTATTTTTGCTCTGAAGACCAGCTCCATTTTGGAAGTCGGGCTGTGCTAGTGAAGCTTTGTGGCAGCATTGGTGTGAATAAAGGGTCCTATTGCGGTATGTTTAATTCATGGGTCTTGAGTATTGTAACCGAGTTGGCAGACTCGCACCACTGCCTTAAGTTGGCCATACATCAATATTTTCTTTGCTCAACCTGTGTTCTGAACTAAGAAAATATTATAGATTCCTCCATCAATGTTTGAGTGTTAATCAAGGAATGTGCTGTCTTCATTGTATTCTGATAGCACCCGGAAGCCAGTGTCAGAATACCCCAAAAGAGGCGGCAGCTAATTGGCTGCCCGCTCTGTTTGCTCGAAGATTTTCTGACTGGCTCCTTCGATGAGCTGATCGAGGAATGCTGGCCGAAAGGGTGACTGTCTGCACCCATTGTGCGAATTTCAGACGGTTAATGAAGAACCAAATGAAATTTGCATAGTGTATGGCCAGTTTTAGTATAGGCTGTAAGTGAAGTGCTTCAATCAATTGCAATAAGATGCTACTTCAACTGATTGGTATGGTTTACTATTGAACACTTCATTTGGTGGACAGCATTTACTGCAAATCATCTTTGCTTCATACTAATTAAGGCTCAAGCCTTTCTCCCTAATTATAGCATAAACTGCATTCCTGAACTGCAAGTGGTATAGATCATGGACGTGCGGTCAGAGGAGGCAGAGCCTCACCTAGAATTATGGAGGAAAAAGCTGTTAGCTTCATGTCTTAAGATGACAGCTTTTTCTCCATTCAGATTGGCATCTAACAGGTTACACAGCAGGGAAATCCTCCCCGCTGTGTAACCTGTCATGGACGAGCGCCTCAGCGGTGAGGAGCAAGTGAGGGACAGGGAGGCTCCTCCCTTCCTCCTTTACACTAGCTTGGTGGCGGGTCTTTGGCCGGCAGGGGCGGGCACGAGCGGAACGGGATAGGACGTCTAAAGATGCCCACCCGCTCTCAAGAAGCTGCTGTCCAGCCGTTTAATTACAACGGCCGGACAGCTGGTAGTTAAACACTGATATTTTTCTAATAAGATGATGAATTGATTTACAGCGGACCTTTAAACTCAAATCAAATTCTACCAATGCATCCCTCTACGTATGATGATTAATAATAACATAGACATGTCAGGTGTAAAATGCTGTGATTATGAAATACTTACACTTGCAGAGCATTCACTTCCTCCTGTGAAAGTGCAAATCACTTCAGTTTGCCAACGCAATGCACATTGGGATTGACTTGTCATCAGCAGAGCATTGCTGGGAAATCTCATTTGTAGTCTCATGAGATCTCCAGGAAATGCATTTTCCTCCCCTGAGAGGATGTACATGGTCACATGTCCTAGCCACATGTGCCAGTAATCCAGGTAGGAGAGCTAGTAATCTGCTCTTAGTAAACATGGCCACTGTCAGAAGACTGGGGAAGAAAGGGAACATAAGGCATGCAAATAATACAAAGCCGGCAATTATCTAGAAGTCTGTGTTTGTAGATTGTCATTACTAAACATTTCTAAAGGTTTGTTTGTTGTTATTTTAAAGATATGGGTAAAGGTCCGCTTTAAAAGTATATCCAAGATATTACTGCTTAATGGCCTGTTCACACGACGTCCGTTTTGTGTGCTGACCGGCTCCGTACACTGCTGCACTCAAAATGTATCCCAATGTTATCCCTATGTGTTTTATGGGCTCCAGTTCTCACGTGCGCAGTCCGTTCAGCTTACGACAGAAAAAATACTGCGTGTCACATTTTGTCAGGTCCGGGAACGGATACGCAAACGCATCAAAAACGCACTGCGCTGCAGCTAACATACTAACAGCCCCACTCCAGCAAAAAAAAAAAATTTTTTTTTTTTTTTTTTGCTGGAACGCGGCCAAAAAAACGCAATGCATCAGCAGCTCCACATCTGCTGATCAGGACCTGATCTCATGTGAACAGGCCCTGAATGGCTGATTTTTAATGGGCTATCCACACATTTCAGTAAAATCATATTTACTACAACTTTTTCTCCCAGTGCCCTAATGCAGAGCTCGATAATTCCCATGCGCCAGGTCACCAATTTGACTAGAAATTGCATCCTGGCACCTGGGCTTTTGTGAGCCTGTTCACCGCACCTGTATTCTCCACCGCTTTCCCCAGTAGATTCGCTGTAGGTCCTCTAACACTCCCCTTTCCTCCCTGTGAGTCGCGATGCTGGAGACGAGCAGGGAGGTGAGCAAGGAGGTATTGCACATGTCACTACTTTGTGAGAAGCGCCGGAAAACTAATTTCCCCCTGCTGCATTAGCTCTGCTGTGCCCATT
>NW_017306421.1:1347524-1354296 GCF_000935625.1 Nanorana parkeri | reverse complement strand
GCCCACTGCCTGCTGTCACTCAGCAGAGGAGGACCTGAAGGAGAACTTTCTCCTTCAGGTCCTCCTCTGCTGATTGACAGCAAGCAGTGGGCGGGTGCAGTAGCCAGACTGCTATTGCAATTTAGAATGGCCAATAGCATTCTACATTCTGGAGTAGACTTTACACAGTGGTCTGACTCCCATCATTACTGCAAGGTCTTGATGAAAACATGAGTTGATAACCTGATAACTCTGTTTCCAGGGTGTTTCCAGGACAGCCCATGAGAGAAGGCTCCGCCTGCCTGCCTGCCTGCAACAGGAAACACATCAACCACATTAAATAAAAAGACTCCTCCTTCCATTCCAATTCAGTACCCTCTAGGAACGAAGGCTACCAAATGTACTAAAGTATCCCCCCGTCATCCAACCACGGATGTCCCCTGGATACACACCAAGGGCGGGAATCTGCTGCCCTGGAAGATTCCTGGAAACAGAGTTATCAGGTAATCAACTCATGTTTTCCCCAGTCCTCTTCCAGGACAGCCTATGAGAGGATCAGAGAGGACAAATCTTACCTCCTAGGGTGGGACCACAGCTTGCAGGACTTTCCTGCCAAATGCCTGGTCTTGTTGAGTCATAAGGTCCAGCCTGTAGTGCCTGACTAATGTCTGGAAACTGGACCAGGTGGCTACCCTGCAGATCTGGTCTGGAGTAGCCCCTGCTCGCTCTGCCCATGAAGTAACCCATGCTCTAGTTGAGTGTGCTGTGAGCGGACCCGGTAATACCAAGTCCTGAGCTTTGTAATTCTCAGTGATAGCCATCTTAATCCACCTAGCTATTGTGCTCTTTGTGGCCCTGTTCCCTCTAGTGGGACCCCCAAACACTACAAAGAGACGGGTCGACCGTCTCCAAGGTTTCGTGACCCGAAGGTACTCCAAGACGCACCTTCGTACGTCAATACCTTGCCGTTCTCGAGTAGACGTAGGGTTAGTCGCGAACGAGGGCATGACCACTTCCTGAGTCCTGTGGAACGTGGACACCACCTTTGGCAAGAAAGCCGGATCCGGCCTCAGCACAATTTTATCTACTAGGATGGTGCAGTATGGATCCGAAATAGAGAAAGCTTGGATTTCGCTCACCCTCCTAGCGGAAACTAATGCTACTAAAAGCGCCGTCTTTATTGTCAGATGCTGTATTGAACATTCTCCCAGGGGTTCAAAAGGTTGCTTGAGGAACCCTTGTAACACCACCGAGAGATCCCAATTTGGAACGACCTTCCCCTTTGTGGGTTTCATCCTGATTACCGCTCGCATAAACCGCTTTATGAGAGGGTCTTCCGCCAATCTAATGTCCACAAAATTAGATAGTGCCGACACCTGTACTTTCAGTGTGCTACAGGAAAGCCCCTTGTCCAGCCCCCTTGTAGAAAATCCAACACTAGCGGCACCGTATCCGCCGCTGGTCTACCCTTGCTGTCATACCAGCTGGAAAAAACGCCACACTTTTAGGTAAATCGCTGACGTTACTGGTTTCCTACTGTGCATCAGTGTGGACACTACCTTAGCAGACAACCCCTTGTGCACCAGCACCTCGCTCTCAGAAGCCATGCAGCTAAATGTAAGGCCTGTACTTGCGGGTGTCT
This sequence comes from Nanorana parkeri, assembly GCF_000935625.1. NCBI lineage: Eukaryota > Metazoa > Chordata > Amphibia > Anura > Dicroglossidae > Nanorana > Nanorana parkeri. Next base: position 1,352,675 of record NW_017306421.1, on the reverse strand, counting down.
TACCGTGCTCTGCACTAGCAGGTCTGCCGTCAGTGGAAGAAGCAGTGGCCCCTCCACACACAGCTCTAGGAGTGTTGTGAACCACGGCCTCTTCCGCCAGTACGGTGCTATGAGAATTAGCGTCATGCGTTCCTCCCTGAGTTTCCGAAGAACATTCGGAATCAACTGAAACGGAGGAAATGCGTAACCCAACCGGAACCTCCAAGGGTGCGCCAAAGCGTCTACCCCCAGAGCCCCGTCGTACCTTGAGAGGGAAAATAATTTTTCTACCTGCCTGTTGTTGGCTGCAGCGAAGAGGTCCACCTCCGGACAGCCCCACAAGCTGGTGATCCAGGCAAACATGCTCTTGTTCAGAGCCCATTCTGACCTGTGAAGTTCCGTTCGGCTGAGCGTGTCCGCCAACTCGTTCAGGCTGCCTTTGATATGCCTCGCCGTCAGGGAAAGGAGATTGCGTTCTGCCCATGACAGAATTTCTGTCGCCAACGCCATCAGGCCTTGCGACCTCGTGCCCCCCTGCTTGTTTATATAAGCTACCGCTGTGGCATTGTCCGAGGCCACGGCTACATGGTGGCCTGCTAAAGTATCCCGAAAGTGGCAGAGAGCCAACCCTACCGCCTTCAGCTCTCTCCAGTTTGATGACCTGAGCCTGCCCATATGGTCCCAGGCATCCTGCCAAATATGCTCCAGGCAGTGGGCTCGCCATCCCCAGGCACTGGTATCTGTCGTGACAACCAACGGTGCTGGCTGGCACCACGGCCTGCCTACTGAGAGGTTCCGACAGTCCATCCACCACAGTAGTGATTGTGTGATCTTTTCCGTGATGTGGACGACTTTGTCTAGGTCTTCCTGCCGACCCCCCCAGAGGCTCAACAGCCAATTCTGTAGCGTCCTTGAGTGGAATTGCGCCCAGGTAACTGCTGGGAAGGCGGACGTCATCAGTCCCACCAGTCGCATGACTGATCTGACCGATACCTCGCACCGCAATTTCAGCCTTAGTGTCTCCTCTATTAGCAAAGAAACTTTTTCCCTGGGTAATGCAATGGTCATATTCTGGCTATTGATCCAATAACCCAAAAACCTGACCGTCTGTGCTGGAACTAGTTGTGACTTTTCTCTGTTCACTAACCAGCCCAGACTCTCCAAGTGTAGTATCGCTAGCTCCAGTTTTTGTTTGAGCACAGCCTCTGTCGGGGCAAAAAACAAAAGGTCGTCTAAGTAGGGAATGACCCCCACTCCCTGTGACCTTAGGGGGGCCAAAGTTTCCGCTAACACTTTGGTGAAGATGTGAGGCGAAGAGGAAAGGCCGAACGGCAAGGCCCTGTATTGGAAATGCAGGACCCCCGTTGGCCCCCGGACAGCAAACCTCATTAGGTATTGTGATGACTGTCTTACTGCAATGTGAAAATAAGCGTCTCTTAGGTCTATAGTTGCCAAAAACGATCCCGGGGGCAGCAATTCGCGTATGGAAAAGATCGATTCCATACGGAATCTTTTGTACAGTACCACTCTGTTCAGTGGTCGCAGATTTAGTATCAGTCTGCACTTGCCTGAGGGCTTCATCCTGGAAAAAATGTGGGAGTAAAATCCCCTCTTCTCCTCTGAAGCTGGTACTTGCACAATGACCCCCTGGTCCAACAGATCTTGCAGGGCTGCCGTCATTGCCTCTGCTTTCTTCCTGTCCTTGGACAGGGAAGTAATCAGAAGCCTCGATGGTGCCCGTTCCGTCAATTCTATTTTGTAGCCGATCTGAACCAGCTCCAAAATGAACTTGTTGCTCGTCAGCTCCCTCCAGAGCGGGAAGAATTCCCCTAGTCTTCCTTCCACCCTGAGCAATTGGTCATTGGGATTTATTGGGCTGCTGAGGTGGGTTAAAGAGGAAATTGCTTTTATCCTTTCCCTTTCTGAAGGCCCACCCTTTTGACTGGTCTTGTTTTTTTTGTTTTTCCCTTTAGGGAAATTTTGACTCCTCTGGCCACGAAAAAACTTTTTCCCCTGCTGCTTGGGTGGCAGCAGAAACCCTTTTTTCTTGTCCGCGGATCTATCCAACACCGCTTCCAACTCCTGGCCAAACAGCAAGTCACCCTTGAAGGGGAGCCAGCATAGTTTTGCCTTGGAGGCTGCATCTCCTGCCCAAGTTTTGAGCCACAATGCCCTCCTGGTGGAGTTGATTAGCGCCGTGGTTCGAGCTGAGTATCTGACCGCCTCAGCCAAGGCGTCTGCAATGTAAGCGGCTGCCTTACTCAGTACAGGGAGGGAACCCAGTAACTGATCTCGATCTGTTCCAGACTCCAGGTGTACTTGTAGCTGATTCAGCCACACACCTAAAGTCCTAGCCACGCAAGTAATTGCCAACCCTGGTTTAAAGCCGGCGCTTGCCGATTCCCAACCCTTCCTGAGCAAAGCCTCTGCTTTCCTGTCCATTGGGTCCTTCAATGCTCCCATGTCTTCAAAATGATAAATCAGTCTTTTTAGAGACTTTCGATAAGGAGGCATCAATTTTCGGGCATTTGTCCCACAGGCCTGAATCCTCCTCCGCAAATGGAAACCTGCGCTTGTGCCCCGCCGAGAAAAACATTTTCTCAGGGTGCTTCCACTCCTCCTGGATCAAGTCCGAGAGTGATTTGTGAACCGGGAAGGTACGCCCCTTCTTAGTCTGGAGGACTTTGTAAAGTTTATCATGCACCGACAGCTCCGCAGACTCCTCTTTTATACCCAAAGTATCCCCTATGGCCTTCAACAGCTCACCTGTCTCAAATGAAGGGAACAGGAATTTTGTAGCTTTGCTATGTAACTCCCCCTCTGACTCCTGATCCTCCGACTCTACTTGAGAGCCCAAGGATTCACTGGGCGCTTGCTTGCTCAAGCAGCTTTCTGCATAGCCCATTGAACTACCTTCCCCTGATGTTCCGGACAGACTGGGCTCTGTAACACAGACCTGAAAGATTGAAAAGTTGTAACCATTTCCTCTCTCATAGAATCTATCAAGCCCTTGAACATCCCAGCCGATTCTTTGGCTACCATCTTCTCTAAACAAACTTTGCATAAGGGTTTGGACCATGAAGGTGACATTTTGACACTGCAAGAGGCACACTTCTTCCCTTTTGGCCGAGAACCGCTAGCTGCAGCAAGGGGCTTATCCTCCGTGGCCTTGACCTGCGTAAGACAGAAGGATGCCGTCAGCCATTACTTCACCCAAACATGCCGAAAAATACGAAAGTTCAACCAAACATCACCCCCCGCTTGTCCTGTCACAGGCACCCAATACAAGCGGGGTAAGGCTAGGGGAGAATCATCATAAAAAACTTGCCTACCTTAGCGCCAGTACTATGCTCTCCCAGATCTGGGGAGGCAGCACCTGGTCCGGCATCCTCACCCCTACTGCCGACAGCGCTAACAGCCCGCTCCTGACGCCCCCACCGGCCGTATGTGGTCCCGGTCATCTTCGAGGTGTGCAGCTTATAGTCGTGGCCGAGTGGTGTTAATCGTGGCAGATTCACCCCCCAGAGGCTTCTCCAAAGGCTTGGTCTCATGCATGCCAGCGCTTTTGTGTCCAAAAAAAGAAAACTCCGGCCCGAGCCGCCGCGCCGGAAGCGCGTCACTGCTCCAGTGACTCACTTCCGCCCTCTCCGTGCTGCTACCACCCACTCTGAGTCCAACAGCCACACGTGAGCAGGCGACGCCAACCCCCTCCCGCGCGAAACACCATGCGGTGCCGCGGGGGTACAGCAAACAAACGGCACCCCTAGAAACTTCTGCGGGGGGTAACCATCTCCAGGTAAGCTCCAGTGCCCCTACCCTGGAGACAGTCCATTCTGTCAGCCTGTTTGTACTGCTGCCCCGATTTGATATGCTATCACAAGGGGGTGCTCTGCTGCCACTGGGGAACTCACCACACTGCACACCGGGGGGGCCACCGTCTGGAGCCACTTACGTCAGGAGGATGGTTTCCCTCCCTGAGCGACGGAGAGGAACCTTGGCCAACTCGGATGGGGGTCCGATAAAGGAAACAAACACTGCATGCGCCTCAGCAGGCTCTGCCTGGAGTAGGTCCCGACGCATGCGGGTTTAGGCCCTGCCTAAGGCAATAAAATAATGAGCCTCAAAATAACAAACATTACGATGTCCCTGTGTAGCCGGAGGAAACACAAAAAAACTGAATTGGAATGGAAGGAGGAGTCTTTTTATGTAATGTGGTTGATGTGTTTCCTGTTGCAGGCAGGCGGAGCCTTCTCTCATGGGCTGTCCTGGAAGATGACTGGGGAAAAATGAATGCAACTCAGGCCAGAAATAAATGTTGTGACATTGCATAAGCTTACTAAATGATGCCATGGTGAATGCGAGCTGTAATCAAAGCTATAGGTGATCCAATGAAATATTAGAGTGGGTGACTTTTTTTCTGGACAGGCAGTGTAAATCCAAAATTGGAGCATGGCTCACTGAACAAACTTTGAAGTATTGCTAAGGATAATTCTACTTCAACTGTGCAGGTATTCCTTTTGAGTACCTGTCTTCCCAGAGAAGGAGACAAAACCAGTAGCTGTGCCCCCCATTTCCCTGAAAGGGAAAACACCTTATGTATGCTTTCAAACATTGATTCACATTAAATTTCATACATGAAGCAATAACAAATTGGAAAACAATGCTTTATTAGCAAGAATCACATGTACAATAATACAAATATTTTGGAAGGTTATGTCTATTTTACAAGTATATTCAAAGCCTGCTTCTGCACAGGCAACCACAAGTGGAACTTACAACGATAGCCGCCATTGTTTACGGTGACTACACCACTTCCACCTTCCCCAGTGAGGCAAAGGCTCTCAGTTGTGCTCATGTTAAAAGCCCTTCTCTCCAAGCCAAGTCTGGAGTTCTGTATCAAAGTATCCTTTGACCCTGATAGTTCTGTTGATCTCGTTAACTTGTGTTGCTGGTGTCTTTCCTGTTAGTTGGGTCAAAAAGTCTTTTACTTCAGTTTCAAGAGCCTGTGAAAAGTACAGAATATTACATGATGAGACACACATTGTATTTGTATTACCCAGAGGATTGGATACCCTGAAATTCATTCTGAAAAGCAATTTATGCTGATCAATCAGCTTCTCTGTTTCATTTTCAAATCTTAACTGAACAAGAAGAGAGAAGCTGCAGTTTTGA
>NW_017306421.1:1321594-1346978 GCF_000935625.1 Nanorana parkeri | reverse complement strand
TTTAAATACATTTCGCAGTACAAGTATAGACTAAAGAAAATCTGTTTTGACTCAGCTTTTGTGCATTGAAAGCGGAGACAAAAACAGATTTTTCTTTAGTCTAGTTGCATAGGAAGGTAGTTTGAGAATGTTATACAGTCATACACTCACCCATATGTCACCTTCAATCTTGCGGATAACTGTCATTTGACGATTACCATGAGTGATATCCTTGTACACTGGAATGTTGTGCATTCGAGAGCGTCTCACAAAGTAAGGGAGATCGGGAGGTGTATCTAAAAATTAAAAACAGAAATGCAAACTTTTTTTCTTCATGTAACAAAATTATGGCAATGACATGCCTGCTACTACTACATCCAATACACAATTACATATACAAGTAAATAAACAGTAGTGACCACGCAGTAGCACTACAATGCAGGCACCAGATGTGTCTGCACACTACTATAGGGGTCTTCAGCTTCCGGGTACCCTGAATTATGGGGTACTATAATATGCTAGGTTAGCTCTACCCTGATCAGAAGGTGGCAACTGCTAGTAACAGAAATCCCAATGTCAACACAGGTTTTGCCGTACTTTTACTTTGATGTTATCTTGTGCTACAATCTTCTCTTACAGTGAGCACAGAGCACTTTGTAGAAGTAGCAAGTTGCTGGGCTTGGTGCTGGTAGTATGCAGTAATACCGGCACTAAGAGTCATCAATGCAAGTTGTCAATGGATAACTCTGGTCTAATTAAAATTAACTTTATCATGAAACATAAATCTGGTAACAAGGGGTGGATTTCGAGAAAAAATATTGGATGTCTGTTCCCAATTCAGCGAGAACCGGTCCAGGACCCAAGACATGGAGATCTCAGCACGAATGTCCTCAAATTATACAGGGAGAAAACAGGTGACTCAGAGCAAAAGACTTAAAAAGGTGTGTGTGGAAGGGGGGTACTCTTTCCTAGGCTGCTACCTTAGGTCCCCTCTAGTGCTCACCACCCTGAATGAGGTTTAGCAGTTTAACCCCCTGATGTGTTCAGTGCCATTTATAAGTTTGCTCCATCATCGCATGCTATCCCTCCCTTTGCCAGCTTTTCAGAAGTGATAGTTGTATCTGTATAGTGACTGCACATCTGGAGGGAGATGATTTGCCTGCTTACATACTGTGATCAAGTCGCTGCTTTGTGAATGCAATTTATTTCTAATGTCATCAATTAAAGGCTGTTTTATCTACACTATCCAGTAGGGCTGCAACTAATGATTATTTTCATAATCGATTCATTGGCCTATTATTATTTCCATTAATCAGATAAAACAATAAATACCATCCTTAAATTTGAAATAAAATACACAAATGCAGTGTTACAAACATAGTTTACTTCAGAATAAAACGACATGAACAATTTTTTGCAATTGCACTGGAACGCACGGCATCATGGTACCATGCGTTCCAGTGCGGGCGATCACACTGTGGGTGGGAGCTGCATTTGGGGTGTCATTTAAATGAATGCCACTGCAACGCACCTCCCGCAGCAAAATTTGTCAGGTCGAAACCTAAAGGCTTTTCCCCCCCAACTTTTATAATCTTTTTTTATTTTATTTTTTTATTGTATTGTAAGCACATGGCGCTTGAATAGCCTCAGCCAGGGAATGACACCTGCCAGTGGCAAGATTCCACAGACAGCAGCTGAAAGTAAATACAGCAGGTAGTGGGCTGGTGCAATAGCCAATAGCAGACTGGAGGAGAGAGCTAGGGGATCCATCCAACTAATCGACAATGAGAATAGATGACAACTATTCTCATTATCGATTAGTTGGTTGCAGCCCTACAGTGAAGACTCACAGATATATACTATACTAGGAAGTTGAAGTGGAACTTACCTTATTGCAAGCATGTTATGTCTCTTCTGCAATAAAACACTTACCTGGCTGTTTGCATTCTTCTTTAGAATGTAGATGGAGTTACACGTGTGCAGGTCAGTGTACATTCTCAGCACACCTCAGTTCCACAATACATTAACTTTTGTGTGCATGTGTAGGAGGTACTTCATTACAGCCATTTAAGATGGCAGAAAATCCTGAACCTGGAAGAAGTCCATGTGAAGATGACGGGGAAGGAACTTCACAGATTTGCTCCCAGCTTAACGCAGTAGGGAGAAGGTTGATCACCGGGTCCTTATCCCAGCTATTTTCTTCCTTACCCCCCTCCTTTCAATAGTCTAATTGTCAGTGGAACACTGAGCACGTCTATAATGCACATCAATCTGCTTTATAAATGTATGGTATTTGTTTTCATTTTTTGGGGGGTTCTGACAGCGCTATGGCTGCAGTAAGGCCAGGTCCTTGCTTTATAAATCACCTATTTGAAAACTAGGTTACATGAGAGTTCCTCCTTAAGACGTACCTTTAGGGGGGATCCACCCGGATGGCGTTACTCCTGTGTGCTTTGGCGGGTCGGGCACTTGGAGACGTGGTATGAGCCGCTCCACAAAACAATACTCGTCATGTGATTCTATAATTCCCGGGTACTGAGACATTACAGCAGATCCTGACCCACTGCATGGCCGCTGGAAAGAATGGAAGATACATTGAAGAAAGTGGTGTATTCCTCTAATAAACATGTATTCTGAAACATTTTGAGGGGTCAGGGGTTTTCCCAACATGGGGCTCCGCTTTAAAAGATACAAACTCAGAGGCTGTCATCTTCATCCTTTCCTAACTAGTCAGCCGCTGTCCACGAACAGGTATGCACCTTTCATGTTTCCCAATATCTTGCTGACTCCAGGATTTAAGATCGATGACTATGCAGAGCCTTTACATTTAAAACAGATGCGCTATGGCAGTTTCCATCTTTCTATTCTCCAGAGTTCACTTTAAGATTAGTCCCGCTAAAACTGCCTGTAAACTAAAAATGTATGACTAATAGTATGTGATTCAAAGCAACATGAACAGCCACACACCTGTATCCTGACAGCAGACTTCAGGACATCTAATGCTGTCCTTCTCAACAAGGAGGCCGCCATCTTGGTTTGGCAAATAGAACCTGTTTCCGTTTTCACTAGGTGTACCAACATGGACAGCCCTAAGCTTCCGCTCCGCTGGGCGCATGCGCTTCTTAACCGACAGACAACTCACGTGGATTCAAAGTGGGTGCAGCAATGTGGCGGAAAAGAACGTGGTTGTACGTCATGTAAACGTGCGCGTCCGTGTTTTGGTTTAAGATACGTGCGCGCTCACCGGTCCCTCCTCTTTCTTTCCTCCATTTTGTGAGACGCGGAGTGGCCGGTGAGGGGATGTTGGATGAAAGTTTGTCGATTGCGCGGTGTAGTCATGGTGGGGAGTGCGGTTTTGGGGTACCATGTAACGGGTCATGTGTGGGATAGAGGAGCGCACGATCACGTAGTGTGTGGGGGACTCGCTGCCTTTGTCATAGAAGTACTCCCAGCCTCATCCTGACTCCACTGATGGTAGTGCAGCCCCCTCGTTTTCCTTTCCAGTCACTTGTGAAACCAAAAGTGCCACTCACTGTAAAGGGACACATGGAGCCCTATCAGACTTAGGGCCCCTTATGTACTGAGTTGGATTAGATGGGTGCAGAAATCCCTCATGTCCCTGGACATAGCTTCCTAAACACCTGGAGGCATCACCCATGCTGATCACGTGTCTGGATTGTAGATGGTTTATTGGTGTCTTCCTCCGCCAGTAACATTCAGCAGTTCAGATGACCGGTGCTGACTTCTGGATCAGGACCAGTCTACACACTGTTTCAGCTCATCACATCGCTTACTTTTTTCATACTATTGACTGTGTAAAGTTAGACTTCATGTCCCCCCCCAGAACTGAGCGGTGCGATGTGCTGCAGTGACATGCAGTTCCCCCCCATGACACAGGTCACCACATATTTCAGTTGTGTTTTGAGATGGCTTTTTTATTATTATAATACAGGATTATACGCCAGCTGTTTGTGCTGCACTTTACAATATAAAGAAGACAGTACAGTTACAATACAAAAGATGGTTAGGAGGGTCCTGCCCTGAGAGCGTACAATCTACAATGACTTGCTGTGTGGGGATGAATTGTTTGAGAAATGAATAGTTCAGTGGTTAGGTTGAGGCGGTATAGGCTTTCCTAAAGTGATGAGCCTTTAGGGATCGCCTAAAGGCAGACAGATTTGGGTAGGGGGGAACTCCCTACCCGAACCTGTTGATGGGAGAGACTTTATAGAAGTCCTGAAGGCGAGTATGGGAAGAGTTGACCTAGAGAGGAGGTCTTTGGAGGAGAGGACGGTTAGGACAGACCCTTGGGGGACCCCTACAGAACGAATAGGTGACACTAAACAAGCCAGAGAATCATGAGAGACCAGAGTCCCGGAGGCCAAGCAAGGAGTTTTTTTTGAGGATGGTCAGCTGTATCAAAAGAATATCTCGGCCCGAAAACAATGTCGTATACTAGTTTGCAAGCTCTTAGGTCAATGAAGGAAGGGAAAGGGGTCAAATTTCAGGCCCACTTACACTAGCCACACCTTAAACATTCAGCTTTTGGGCCCATTTCCACCATAGCATTGCTTTAAATGTATGGTTGTGTATGTTTATTGTGTGCTATTACAGTCACTTGGCATGCCGTACTTTGTGATTTATTTGAATGGCAGCCAGTGCATCTCTTAGCGGCCGTGCATTGCAGCACAGCAATAGCTTGCGTTGTGGTCAGTTATATTGCATGCACTGTTTTCACCACAACACATCGCTGGCGGGAGGTGCGTTGGGGTGCCATTCAGAGGAATTGCAACACCCCTGGTGCACAGTACTGCACGCTAGATGTGTTTTGCGCTAAACGTATGGTATGCATTTAACACAATGCTACAGGTGTGCGGTCTAGTGTCCCTTGTGTGCTGCTGGTGGGTGTGGCATTGTTGCAAGGCTTTTCTTTTTTTGCTTTTATTAAAATGTCAATGAGATGACATTTTTTTTTTGAGTTGAGATCTGCTTTCAGCAAGTGCTCGATGGGATTTTGTCAGCATCTTGACGTTCCACGAAGGCCTTTGAATGACTGATATTATTGGAGGAGGAAGAAAGACTCTGTATTTCAGTTCAATAAACAAAGCTTTTTGTGGACTGTTTTTGTCATGCTGGCCTAAAATGCACTCAAATCCTCAGCCCTGACAGCGCAGATTTTTTTGTGGACCCAGTAGTGTCAGCCCTGCCTACCGTATTTTGCTAAATTACTTAACTACTCTCAGATCTCTACAACATGAAGGCTAATCATTCTGTAGTCTAGGATGAAGGAGGGATCTCTTATTTTCTGATCAACAGGTTGTTTTGCACTTGTCACCCAGAATGCTTTCATTGGTATAATAAACAGACCAAAAGGCAGCAGATGAGAAAAGTACATTTTTAGGGTTGACAAACTTGAACTGTATTGTAATGAAGGTGTTTTGTGTTTTTGCAGCAGCCATGCAGCTTTTTGTCAGAGCTCAGAATCTACACACCCTTGAGGTGTCTGGACAGGAGACTGTGTCCCAGATCAAGGTAAGTGCATTCCATGAAACGGGTTTAAAGGATTACTGTACTTAAACATTCTGGGCTACAGTAAGCACCCCTTATGCTGCCTTTCTGTAAGGCCCTTTTCACACGCGCATTCCGGTCAGGTCCAACTATCAGTTTTTCAGGTGGTTCTGATCGGAAGCCCAATGTTGGCCTTTCTGAATAGACATGGGTCCTATCCAAAAAACCAAACAGGACAGAGTTCCGTTGAGACAGGTTGGGGGTAATCTGATGTAAATGGACACAAGTCAAACTCTCCCCAGTCCTAACGTGGGGTTCAGTAAGCTCAGTTTTTCCATGTAAGCAAGAACAGGCAGAGTACTTGAGAGAGGTGCTGGTTTTGTCAGGTGTGATTGTTGAATAATGGCCAGCCTGGCACAGATCCTGTCACCTTCTTTTGGAGTAGTCTACCCCTACAGCCACTAAGGAGTGTCACAAGGTGTTGCTCTATCTATTTTATGCAATTTAAAGCAGAAGTAAAGGTATTTTAAAAAATACCTGAACAATCTGATTGGATGTAGCCATTGTACAGATATAATTGGCAGTTGTTTTATTTCACTTTAATTATGTTTGCAACTCCTTCCTAAACTAAATCCTAGTTTTAGGTCTGTGGGTTCAACTATTTGTTTTACACTAAATTCTGAGAAGTTTTAAAATAACCAGGTTTGGGGAATATCCTGTTTTTAAATCTTTGTAAATCTGACATGTAAAGATGCATGATTTTGGCTGGCTGTGCTTTGCATCTGTAACATAGTGTTTGATCTCCTCTTTCAGGTCCACATCTCCTCCCTAGAGGCAATTGCCTGCGAAGACCAAGTTCTTCTCCTTGCTGGTACCCCCTTGTCTGATGAAGACACCCTCATCCAGAGTGGAGTGTGTGATCTCAGCACCTTGGATGTTGTTGCTCGTCTGTTGGGAGGTCAGTATTTCAGGGTGCAAAGTGGAACCTCTGGATTTTGAGTATTACCTAATGATGCATTTCCTTGAGTCCAGTCAAACATCTGTTTGGTTAAGATAGAATGTATGTTTTTATTTTATTGGAGTCATTTTCCTACTGTGAACCACTAACCATACTAATCAGAATAGCAGACAAAATCCTTTCAAGATCACAATATGTTCCACACGTGTGGAACATACAGGCGCCTTCCGTTCCGATCAGCAGGGGATCCGTGCCGTTCGGAACGGAGGTCATCATTGTTACATCTGGATCCATTTAGTTTTTTCTCTCCATGCAATCATGCAAAAGACTGAACTTACCGGACCCATGTTCAGTCTGTGGGGAGTCGTGTGTAAATGGACACACAAACATGGCTTCAGGTCAAATCCGCCTGAAACACTGATGGGTGGACTGGATTTGAATGTCTGTGTTAAAGGGCTCTTATTAAAACCTGCTTAGAATAAATCCAAATGTGGACCCGAAATATGCTTCCACTTTTTCAAAGCAAGATACTCAAACTAAATATGTGATGTCATAAATTCACAATTGAGTTGGCCATAATTGATTTATCTATGAATATATGAAGGTGCCTTTTTAATCTGGCTGTCATGCTGATCAGTTTCTTCAGTGACTTCAAGTATATTGAATGGCACCCCAGCTTGCTACTATTACGGACACTGTAGGGCACCATAACACATGCTGTTTACTGTGGTGCACAGCTTTACATTGATACATTGTTTTAAAAAATTTGTAATAACTGTATAAAATAGTGTTTTGTCTACTCCATAAATATCTCATCAGGGTCATGGACAAGCTTTTTATTTGAGTTGTTGGTCAATTTGAGTTGCTTGTATATCATTCTATATAAGACCCTGTTCCTAAACCATTTTTACTCAAATCTTCCCATAGCCTTATATGTGTATTCAACTTGTGTTACCGTATGTATGTTATTTACCTGTGAGTGCCACCCTTGTGTAAATCTCCAAAAGGCCTGAGACTGCTACTGGGTGCCTCTATCTTATATGTGATATCAGCAGACTCAGAGCTGTCACTTAAGTGACACACTGTAGTATTCCCCTTTGCGCCTTCCCTGGCAGCTAAATAAAAGGTTATGAAGGTATGGACAGGGGAGCTAACCCAGAGCAGAGGATTATTACATTCCAAGATGAGAGAGCTAGAATATGCAAGGTGCTAGGGAATTGACTTTCTGAAGTCAAATTGTCTAGCAAGTTCGAAGGCACATTGCAAGTGAATAAAATTGTTTAGGGGAAAAATGCTGTAAGTAAGCATTTAAATACTTTATTTTCCGTGATTTCCACTTGTTTGAGTTGGTGTCAGGGTCTCTTTAATGATGGTGGCAACTGAAGACTCAAAAATCAGATTTTCTTTCCTTGGATTATCCAGAAGAGTGACTCCATTTTTGCTTTTATATTGTCAGTTGGGTGGAAATGACTGGCATTCTAGTGAGACTATCCTACCACAGGGTCCCTGAGATATTAGATGGGTGTTTTTTTTTAAATCTTCTATAATTGTAGCGACTAATGTGTAAAATGCTTTCATTCAACAGGTAAAGTCCATGGTTCTCTAGCTCGTGCCGGAAAAGTACGAGGCCAGACTCCAAAAGTAAGTCATTTTATTTTCTTGACTGAAGAAGCATCTGTTATGGCCGAGCACCCCAGATTAAACAATAATCCCTATAGATTGTTTGTACCCAATGAACCCAGAGAATATTCCCCATTCTAAATGTATAACCGATAAACTACTCTCACTTATTTTTTTGCATTGCTATTAATCTTACAGTTTTTCCTCATTTCCCTAAAAAAATCTTACTGTGTTTGATTGCAGGTGGCCAAGCAAGAGAAGAAGAAAAAGAAGACTGGCCGGGCAAAGAGGCGCATGCAGTATAACAGGCGCTTTGTCAATGTTGTTCCTACTTTTGGCAAGAAGAAGGGACCCAATGCTAACTCTTAAAATGTCACAAAGGGTTAATAAACAGTTGTAGAACTTCAATCTGTTGTGGTGTTTTAGTTCAAATTTATAGTATAAAGTGACTTTCTGTAAATTGAGCTCCAGCATAAGAGTATAATGTCATGGCAGTAAAGGAAAGTAATAAGTGAGCCCTAGAGCTGCAACTGTTCTCAAGTTCAGAGTTGTGTAATCCCCTGTAGTCAGAATCTAGAGAAAAGCTCATGGACTCATTGGAAGTGTCATTTTTAAATTATGGGCTGTGACATTCCTGTAGTCGCAACACTAGTAGAATGGAAGGGGATAACACTTCTTGGCCTTTGGCTGTCCTGCCCTTGTGGCAGGATGGGCAACAGAGTACTATGCCTGTTATGATGGTGGTCCTGAGGGATCCCTGCTGTGGAAAGGGAACAGAATTCAGTGCCCACTGTGTAAGATGTAGTGCGGTAATTCTAGGGCCCAGTGGCTCCTGATTTGAATGAGTACCTGGGCTGGGGGAGCAAGAAGCCTGCTTCTGGGTTGTCTCTTCTCAACCTAGTACTTGGTGGTCAGCTAACCATGAGGATAGGTTCACACGGCTTTGACTAGATGGACCAGAGTGCTCTACCCCTGTCGGTAAAGTCCATGAACCCATCGTACTCAAAACTGCTGTTCCAAAGATAATGAGGGTGAGTGCTGAAACTGTCCACTGTTTGCAATCGGGGTCGATATCAAACAAAATATATAGACACCGGCACTCCAATAGCAAGTCAAATACGTCTGTTTATTGACACATGAGCAGCATAATGTGATACTCAATGTGATGTTATGGGGTCTTGCAGGATCCCCTTCATCAGGCAGAACAAGTGAAACTTGTTCTGCCTGATGAAGGGGATCCTGCGAGCCCCCGAAACGGCGCATTGAGTGCGTCACGTTATGCTGCTCAAACATCAATAAACAGACGTATTTGATTTGCTATTGGAGTGCCGGTGTCTATATATTTTGTTTGAATGTGCCCCTGTCAGATGCCTTGTACCCCTGAGTTCAGTGAAGGGTCTTTATAGGAGAATAATCATTTTGACACGCTGCATCTTTTTGTGTGTTCACTTGCACTTTATTGGTTCACTTTGTGGGCTTAAAAGGAAATAAAAACCGGTAGACTGGAAGAGATCAAGGGAAACTCAATTCAGTGATTCATGTATCAGGATCTTCGCAAATAACGGCCTTTGCTGTGTTTATCCCTTTATCTATGTGCTTATGTTTTAGTCTAATACTTGGGTTTCTGTGCCCTAACACGTGTTACAGCATGTGGTAATCTCAGTTGCGTTAAGGCAACCTGTTCATTATAAATGGGCTCCCAATACACCACAACAAATTACCTTTTTCATTTGCATGGTCTTCAAGGGACAACACCTTTTTAGGAGCTGACCTGAATATCATCATCAAGGATGCCAAGGGGACTCATCTTCCTCAATGAAGCCTAAAGCTGGCCATGCACCTATAGATTATCTGCAGATAATCTATCTGGTCAGATGGGAAAAGTGCAACAGGTTCCTCCATCTACATTAAACTGTGGATGGAGGAATCTCCCACTGGGCCAAGCTTCTGTATCTTGCTAGTCGGCCCCGCTGGCTCTCAAAATACCTGAACAATGCCTGTATCCAATCAGATTGGTCAGGTATTTTAACAGCCAGCGGGGCCGACTAGCAAGATACTGAAGCTTGCCCCAGCGGGGGATTCCTCCATCCACACAGTTTACATAGATGGAGGAATCTGTTGCACTTTTTCCATATTCCATGGTCAAGTCTGGCTCCCACTCTACCTCAAAACCTTGGAGTTTTAAATGTCTATAATCCTCTAACCAATCTTCAACATGAGGGTGTGCCCCACCTTCCAAAGCCAGGGGGATGTCTGTCAGCCTTTGCAGGGCACATGGGCAGCCTGGATCTAAGATGCTTGAGTGAGGAAGGTGGTCTCTGGGGGCTACAAGCCAGTCTCTCTCCCTGCCCCCTCAGCTATGCGTAGTGCAATTAAGAAAATACATTTGAAACTTCTTGAAAAGCGTCCACTGAGCAGGTTCCAGCTTTCAATAAAGAAATTACAACTATTTTAGCTATCAGCTGCATATGCAAATGAGCACACCAGCTGCAGAAGATTCCGGGAGTACAGGCAGCTGGCTCTGTAGCTGCTCATTGTACTTCTGCCTCTGATGTGGCTGTATCATTCCTGATGTCTTCTTTTGCAGGGCTATCAAAAGAAATGTATCTTTGCTGAGTTCCCAGGTCTGCACATTTGCTGTGACCATTATGGAATGCAGCGCCACAGTTGGCTCTGCATGAGACACAGCTGCCAGAGCTGTTCAGTCTCATGACCAAAATTGTTCTGCAGGAATCGATTTGGACAACAGTAAAGCATCTTGATCACTTCCAGAAGACCTGCAGCTTGTATGATCTGTGCTTAATTGGAGTGCAAAGGTCACATTAGAGGCCTAATAGACCCCTAATGTCTCCTTATAGAGAACCTCAATGCATCAAACCATACCACACAGACCTCCATAAGTAACCTATGAGAAGGGTGGGTCATAGCTTAACTGGCACTGCAAACTTCAGTAATTAAAAGAAAGCAGTCGCACCAAGAAGTAGATTCTTAAGCAGGATTTACTGGAATCCCTTATCGCCAAAAAAAAGTTACAGCAACACTTCATTCCTGCTTCAGAATTGACAAACTTATAGACAACTTGTCACCTCCAAAGTGCTACAACATAGTGTATCTTGTTAGCCCCTATATGATACCAATAATGTTATTTGTAAAAAAAACAACCCATACCAAAAAACTTTAAAGCCCTCCATGCCCAAGGGTGCACGTGACTTTGAGGCTCTACGTGTTTGGGATCTATTTACACAATGCAACCTGATCTTTTATAATTTAGCAAAACATGGCGGAGGGGGGGTTTCAGTTATCTTCAGGCCTAAAATTTGCATTTTAACATGTTGTGTGCAAAAAGTACATTTAAAGTACATAGTGTGCCGTTTTGGATCCACTGCTATCATTTGAAAGATAAAGGGGAGTATTTTATAAACATTTAATGGGCCATTTGTCCTGCCAAATGCCACAAAAGGATGTTCTGTCCCATTGGAGACAAAAAAAGTCCTATCGGCATATTTGGTTTTCAGGTTGAACGTAATCTAGAAATACTGCATTATGGCCACTGGATGGCACAGAGGTGCATAGGAAATAAATACTTCTGTCTTATACTCCCTCACCCCATCTAGTGGGCATAATGCAGTATTTTTCTAATATTACATTTGACCTGAAAATAAAATCTGCTGAGAACATTTTTGTTTTTTCCCCCTCCATTCACACAGAACGAATGGCCCTTCTAATTGTTTATATACTCCTAAGTGATTTGTTGTCCGGAATTGGATCTGAGTTCTGTGCAGGGCCGCCGTCAGGGGGGTACGGCCGATATTAATGTCAGGGGCCGCCCAGGACCCTTGCATGAGTATCCGGCCGACTGTGAAGGCTCTTACAGGGCCCGCTGCAGCATACAGCAAACTTGGTCCGGTCCGGGCCCCCCCGCCCCCACTTGGTGTGGGCCGCTCCCTGTTCAGTTGGTGCCTTCCTGTGCTTTGCATATGCAGGAAAGGTTTTTGGGGGAGGAGCTTGGAACGAGCAGTGCATGCACAGAGCAAGGCGGGAGAGGAGCAAAGCTTTACCCTGTTCCCGGCTCCACACACGCTGCACGCTTCATGCCTTACACCGCACCGCCTCCTCGTTTGACACCGCTCTGAGCTCTTTCCCGCCGCCAAAATGATCACGTCGTTGCAGGGACACTGCTTTCAGTGTTCTCTGTACAGCACTGTGGTATATGTCAGAGCTATATAGATATATAGTTAGTATAATAATAACAACAACAATAACAGTTTGACTGACTGGCTCAGCGTGGCGGCGGGAGACAGGGCGGTGCGGGGGAGGGGGGCCCTGGCCTAAAGCTGTGTAAGGGGCCCCGAAATTTCTGAAGGCTGCCCTGGTTCTGTGGATCAGCTGCATACAGACGCCTCCTAAAGTATGAATGACTTATCAGAAACTAGGAATCTCCATATGTTGTCACCAACTGTATAACACAATAAGGAACTATAGCCTATATGGCAGCTTGAATGCAGGTCGAATGATTCGAAGACTCAACTAAGCTATGGCAAGCAGCCATGTGATCTTATAGCCTTTGACGATTGGTTGACTTTCCTGGCTCCTGAAACCACGTGCAATGAAGCTTCCCATACACACCGCGCACGTGCAATAAAGGCTGCGGGGTTGCACGGAAGTGGGCGCGCTAGTTGAGAATTCCTATTGTCGTCAGTGACGTAACGGGAGCTTCCGTCTCCCAGCATATGGTGATTTGATTGGTTGTTGAAGCGGATACAGAAGGTAATGGCCGTCTTGTGATTGGCCTACGCCTTACGTCGTACTGTTCCAGGTAACCACGGCAACGTTACTGAAAAATGGCAGCTCCGGGAGATGAGATTATGTTACCAGGCCGCAGCGGTTCACCGACCCCGGTGATAACCCCGGCACGGGAGGATGGCGGGCCAGGCCTCGGGGTATGTTCACTGTGCCTCTCCGGGCCAGGAAAATACACGTGTCCGCGCTGTAATGCTCCTTACTGCAGTCTGGCCTGTTACAAGGGGCCGAGACACACGGCCTGCTCGGAACTCTTCTACAGGGAGTGTGTAGTGCAAATGCTGCGGGAGGAGGAGGCCGAGCCCCGGGGGAGGAAAGAGCTGGAGGAGATGCTGTTGAGGCTGAGAGAAGAGGAAGATGGAGGGACTGATTTGGGTAGGATGGTGGATGGAGAAGAGGCTGAATTGTGGAACAGACTCACTGCCCAGGAGAAGGATCAGTTCACCAGGCTCCTACAGAGCGGGGACATCGGAGCATTAGTCCCTCAGTGGAAGCCCTGGTGGCACCCCGGGGAGATCAGACATAAGATGATCCTGGAGCTCCCAGAAGGGGCTGATGGCTCTGATAAGCCAAGGATAGAAATGGCTGATAAAGCCCCTGATGCAATCAGCAAGACTCCGGAGGTCATAGAAGATCCCTCTCCTAATGCAAATACTGAAGGTCAGAAGAAAGGCGAGGACCCAGGTGTCCATGACCAGGCCACAGGGACATCGGTGCCCCCAGTACTAAGCTCCATCCCACCCCTGTGCTCACTCAGCCGTAATCCTTCCCCATTAGTGAAGTACACCGTGGTCAATGTCATTTATGGCTATGCCTTTTCCCTTCTACGGCACAATGGTGATGTGAGCGACGCCGACATACTATTGGATTTCACGGGGACCCTTCTTTCTGTTTCCGCTGCTCTCAGTACCAATGCTGTGTACAACTCCACGCCTCATGCTCTGAAGAGTGCGGTACGTGCTGCCTCTGACCCACAGGCCGGAGGGGAGAGAGGTTTAGCTTGTTCTGCCATGGAGGCCACGTCTCAGATTCTTCATGGTGATGGAACCAAAACATACTCCCTGGCTGCTCTCTCCCACTTGTTCCGTTTGCTGGGAAAGGTGCGGAAACATGTGGCCAGTGATAAAGATATCCGGAAAGGAGCATTCAGTGCCAAGAAAAAATGTTTGTTCCTGGCTGCATGGGTGAAAGAAAATGAGGACTGTTTGGGGGTGCTGTCTATGGAGATCATGGCGGAGTACAAACAGTATCTGGATGAACTCAGTGGAGTGGCAGAGATCTCTAAAGGGCTGCAGAAAGTCTGGGGTGGGAAAAGACCACAGGAGAAAAAGAAACTCGTACAAGAAGTCAGCCTACCCACAGAGAACTCAGAATGAAACCTGAAAGACAGCTTGCCAGGGGAACAATATGGGAGCTGCTATTGATGACTTTTCAGGGGTGCAAGCTTTGCGCCCATCATCCTCGCTTCACTACTTTGTGACCTGAATAAGGATTTCACTCAGGAGTTCTGACAGCACAAACTTGAAGGGTATCTAAACCCCAAAACAAAAATGTAATATAGTGCAGCTTACAAATCCTTAGATGCGGTGGCTGCATTTGTTTTGATTTGTTTGTTAGGACTTTTTGTTTGTTTTTCCTTCATACATATATATCTATTTCACCTGGTTGTAACACACTTCCTGTTTTATGCTCACCATACATGTTAAAATATGACCATACAGCCTTTGTACAATCCACTTTAGATCTACCAAAACGATGTAATGTGAGGACTTGTCTGGCCTATACAAGGGCATCTGCAGGCCCTTGCACTACATTTTGGTAGATCTAAAGGAAATTGTACAATCAGATTGTAAGGTGTGTGGTAAGCTTAAGGCCCCATTCACACTACCGCGCATATACGCGCGTATTGTACCATATGCAGCATATGCAAATATAGCTGCGTATGGAGCCGTAGTGTAAAAATGCGCAAAAACACAATGGAACCGAGATGTGTCTGGCAGCGTATTTCTGTGTATTTTACGCGCATATACGCATTTGGCGCGTATACACGCGTACGCTCATACAGTTCATTAAAATTTCTATTACGAATGATGCATTCTGGGATTGCATATAGTGCACGCATAAACGCATATACATACGTGCATGTACACAATATATTATTTTGGTCTTGCGTGGTGTGTGGATGAGGCCTTAGTGTGACTCCACTCTATGGAGGAGCTAGGGAGCCACCCATGGACAGCAGCATTGTCACCCTGTGGGGAGGGGAGTGTTAGATGCTCTAGCAGATTTAGATAGACTGGACTAACATTCCTCTGAACGCCAGATAACACTTTTTAAGCAATTACAGTAACCGTTTTTTTTTTTTCCTTTTGGAATCCTGGTTTTCGTTAATTAGAAGCTGACCATTGTAAGCAGCCCTGCCGGTGTTAAATAGTTTGTCTCACCACTAACCTCCAACAGCCCCTTTTGCTGGACGGTTTGGTCTGTTAAAGGAATTTTTAAAATATTGACTTACTGACCAGATCACCAGGTGAAATAAGGGACACAAAGCCTAAAAATAAGCTGCACACAGCACATTTTAGGATCGGTAAGCTGCAATATGACATTTTTGCTTTTGGGTTTAGATACGCTTTAAGTTCTGAGTCAACCAAGCATCCAGATGAGATGTTCTGACTTGTCTCTGATTTGATCCTTCTGCATTTTTGTACCATACAACTGAGGGTGCGGGAGCCAGAGAATATCGGGTAGCATTTTCAGAGAAAAGTGACAACACCCCCTGTATTGATCTCATTATAGAAATCTTTGAAATAGTAATGACAGCCTACATTTTTCTATACTAACTAAAGGTTCCCTTTTAAATGACATGTGCCTCTCTTCAGCATCTTCTCACATGTGAAGACGAATGGCTCCTATGCATAGCCTCCCTATTGCTCTGGCAGTAAAACTGTTAAAGGGGCCCATACACTGTGTAAAATTTCGGCCGCTGATCGAAGGAGCTGATCGGAATATCTTCATACGATCAGAGTCGGCAGACAATGGTATTCCGACAACGGCTGGCGGCCACTGTAAGAATTCAATGCAAACAGCGGGATTCTTCAAATGACACACTTGTAGTGTTGATGGAGGAATCGGCTCTGTTTTCCTTCAGCCCGCGGGTTGAATGAAAAAAATAGAGCAGTGTATGGCCAGCTTTAGTCTCTTTTCAGGTTATTACTGAAACAAAAGTGCTGGAAGTCTGTAGTTACCTGCTGTGTGACACCTTAATATGTTTGTATTTAAATTCCAGATGTTTTCAAATATAGTTTTTATACTGAAAACTGCTGTTTTTTTTCTTCTTTAGTATAACTTGAAATATCGAAATAATGAGTTTGAAAGGAGTAGTAATTGTATATAAAAGCATCTTACGAAAACAGTTCTTACCGACCAGATTCTCCCTTTCTTCCGGTCATATTGTACTGGAAAGATGAAATGTTTATTTCATGCATGAGTCCCAGTCAGAATTGGGTGTGTAGAACTTTCTGCAGATAGATGCAAATATATTTATTTGCATCATGTAGCCTCCTTGTTTGTAATGAATGCTCTAGAATTCTCTGTAATCCTTTTGACATAGATGACCAGCTTCTTCCTTTCCTTTCGCAAAGACAGGTAATGTATAAAGAAGAAATTGAGACAGACTGACAAGTTTCAGGTGTTGGTACACATGCATGGCCCTTCTTAAAGCAGCAGTCACCTAAGTAGCACTAGGCACATCTCAACCACCAGTTCCTCAGAAGTGATGCAGGAATTATAAGTATTGTTGCTCAGTAAAGAAAAGTGTAAAAGGTTTGAGGGAGTCAAAAACATTTCTATGCTTATTATAAAATAAAAACCCAGTAAGGGAGAGGGACTGATAGCGCAGAGTGCACCGCAGGTCTTATGATTCTTCCAACCTATGGCAGCTGAAAGCCACAAGGGCAGAGCCAGGATGTGCAGTTACGTTTCTGCAGCAATGGCGGCGTGAGCGTGCAGCTGTTCACAGGAAGCGTGCAGTAGATTGATCCTCTAACACTTCCTGTAGAGTTCTGGTGTGCAGGCAAGTCACTTTCTCCGGCTGCCAGAACCACACTCATTCATGAATACAAAATAAAATCCAGTGCATTCCATACATATTAGAACATATAATCAGCGGGTGCGAAGGTGAAGCAAAAGATGGCGCCATCATTGTAATAGTCCAAAATTATTGCACCAGCACACCATTGTCCAAATTAGAACAAGCCTTTTATTCATCACTCATAAAAAAACACAAAATTGTATCATACTTCCCCATAGTTTTCTTTTCCTGGTGCCAATCCATGGCAGAATACATGTGGAATTATGCTACCAGGAAAGGAAAATTATGGGGAGGTATGATACAATTTTCTTTTGGTGCCAACATGGCAGCGTGCACGTGGTGATGTGCTACCATGGATTGGTGCCTGGAAAGCTGCCCATAATCATATGATCTGCACTCTGCTCATGCACATGCATCTTACACTCCCCTTCTGCACATACAGTACAGTCCTACAGTCTGCATTTACATTCCCCTCCTGTGCATATTGCCTTTCATCAACTCACTGCACTCTGTACATACTGCCTGCCATCATTTTATCTGCACTCCCCTCCTGCACATACCACCATTATATGCTTTCTATGCCTCCCCTGCACATACTGCCATCATACTTTCCACGTCATGGTCATACCTGCCACATTTCTCTCCTGCGCATACTGCCTGCTGTCAAAGCCACTGCATTTCTCTCCTGCCTGCTTTCCTCCCCACACGTTTTCCTCACAAGTACTCTAGGATCCCCAAAAGTCAAGGCCCGATGATATGCAACAGCTTCTTGATTGTGCTCCTAAATTCCAATCTTATTAGCCATCTGTAGTGTTGGTGGATAATAGAAGGGGATGAAGAGGTAGCCCAGAAGTATAACTAAGAAGCTGTGGTATATGTTTGCATCCTTGCTTTTTGGGATTCCAGGGCACAGTGTGGATCATCCAATACTATTAATCTACTGGAGGTGCCTGCTGTAAGGATTAGGGGCTGCTTTGGGTGGTAAAAACGCCCCCCTGGGGCGATTTAGGATTGGTGACTTATTGCTGAATTTCCAATCACGTATCCTGTCCTCTAGAGTGATAGATTTGTTTCTTATCAGTAAGTATAACACACTTTGCTTAAAAAAGATTTATTGTAGTTTATATATAATGGTTTTATACAAATCACGTGTCAGTAAAATGTTTAAAAAAAACGATATTGAGGTATCCATGAAATCCTGCACACATAATATTACAAGCACATGTACTGCCTGTTTTGTACACTATTTTCTGATGAAAAAGGGAAATATAAAAAACAGTTTTGCTGACCAGGTCATAAAAACATAATAGCAGTGGAGTCCCGACTGTCAGCCATTGAAGCTTTGTTGTGAAAGATGTTAAATGTCCAGTGACCTGCTATTCATATCTGAAAGGTCACTATCTTAGTAGATGGTGGCAAATATTCCATAAGGTCAAAACCTAAGCCCTTGTCTGTATGTTCACATTGCAAACCATATAGTGTATCAGGCACTAAGCTGTTCAGGTGAAATGAACACAGAATCTGTAAATGGAACCGAACACTTCAAGAAAGTTGCATTTAGTTACATGCCAAAATATACAGCTTATATCACACCTCCTTAGAACAACAATTGATAGAAAGCGTATGCACCATGAGATTCTCTAGCAATTAAATAATTAGGCTTAGAGGTTTTTGTTTTTTTCCTCCAAAAAAAATATCAAATATTGGATTATTACAGCTTCCCATTGGAAGACAGTTTTGTTTTTCGGAATACTAGGAGGTTGATTCCAATTAGTATATATATGGAAATATCCTGTAGGGGACCCGTCTGCAATACTCCTGCCAGGCCAGTCCATATTTCTTCAAGCACTGGTGTTCATCCCTGGCCTCACGGTGAACCAGAAGGCCGGTGAAGTAAATTACATAGAAGTATGGGAGGATGTGAGAGACACCTGAGGCAACAATTGGTAGAAGGTTAAAAAATTACATTACAAACATTGTAAATTTTTTTTTGATCAAAATGCAGTATAAGCTTTATACTAGGTCTTGTTTTCGCACAATATCTAGACTTGGAACTGTAAGCAAGCATGCTACGTGCCACCTAAACAGGTACATTTAAAAGACTAAGCCCACCAATTTTGTATTCACAAAGCAAAACTCCTAGACTCCAAGTCCCTAGAGCAAAACCAAAACTCCTAGACTACAAGTCCATAGAGCAAAACCAAAACTCCTAGACTCCAAGTCCCTAGAGCAAAACCAAAACTCCTAGACTACAAGTCCATAGAGCAAAACCCAAACTCATAGACTACAAGTCCCTAGAGCAAAACCAAAACTCCAGGTCCCTAGAGCAAAACCCAAAACTAGACTACAAGTCCTTAGAGCAAACCCAAAACTCCTAGACTACAGGTCCATAGAGCAAAACCCAAACTCATAGACTACAAGTCCCTGCAGCAAAACCAAAACTCCTAGACTCTTAGTCCCTAGAGCAAAAGCAAAACTCTTCTAGTCCCTTGAGCAAAACCAAAAATCATAGACTACAAGTCCAAACTCCTAGTCCTAAAAGCAAAACCAAACTCCTAGACTTCTGGTCCCTACAGCAAAACCAAAAATCCTAGACTCCTAGTACATAGAGCCTTCCAATAATTTACACATTAATATAGAGACTCACCACAAGGTAAGGACCAGGCTAGAGCCATAATTAAATCTCCTAAGTAATTGGGATGGCGAACAAGACCCCACCAACCAGATACCAGAAGCCGTTTTCCAGTTGCTGTTGGGATGGTTTCAAGTCCTAAATTAAGGAAGGAAACATAACAGAAGATATAAAAACAGACATATAAACATCAAATACTATATAGTGTGTCAGTTCTTTTCTTTTGTAAGACCGCAATAAAAAACCTGATAGGGGTTTAAACACTCCTCACGCTACCCAAGATAAATAAAAAGGTTTCAGCTTTACATACAATTGGAAGGAATTCTGTGCACAGGACTAGTTCAAGTTAGCCTCCTGTAAATGCTAGTTTCCTGGCTGTCTCATATCAATACTTTCTTAGTCACTAATCCACAACCAGCATTAGTTTAAGTGTAGTTCTAGCCCAGGGATAGGCAACCTCGGCACTCCAGTTGTTGGGGAACTACAAGTCCCATGAGGCTTTGCAAGACTGACAGCTGCAGGCATGACTCCCATGATAGGATTTGTAGTTTCATCAAAGCTGGAGTGTCAAGGTTGCCTACACCTGTTCTAGCCTTTTCCAGTTAATGCCAGAAGTAGCAAACTCTCTTAGAAAGAATTAAAATCACGGACGCCTAGCCTAAGATATTTTGTACAAATTAGGAGTTAAGATGTGGCAAAATAATTACCAGAGACAAAGCTAGAATTATTTTTCTTATACTCCATAGGTACTGAACGACATTTCTAAAAACCCAGCCTGATCATCTAGGATCAACCCTGTCAGATATTTAGCAGATTCAAATATTTGAAGCCTTTCATCCTTTTGCTGCCCAACATTTTTTCTCTTAATTTGCGCACACATACTAAATATTTTTTTTTTACACATGAAAATGCACTTAAAACCCAAAAGCATTGTATATGTTCTGAAAGCAGACTTTTTGTAGAATAAAATATGATGTTTGCTATTTTTTTATGCCACACTATATTTGTGCTATGAATTAAAATTAATGAGCATGTTTTTTTTACTGGAAATATAGATTTGATTAATCAGTGTATACAAAGAAAATATAAACCAATGTTTTGGTAAAATATAAAAGATGTGATTCTGTGGAATAAATAGATACCAAAAATATGTCCAGCCTCAAAATTGTGGGCACCCGGGAAATGTTGAAAACTACGATACCCAAAATGTGTCCACAGTGATGCCTTTAAAGCATTTACAGTTCATCAGTTTAGAGTTGACCGTGAATGATGGCCTTAGAATCATTGGACTCACTCCAGCAATACCCAATATGTCTTGTGTATGCATTGTTTTCATATGTGTGTGCACCTGTTGTGTGCATTGCATTCATATGCGAGTATATATGAGGGCAGAGCGCCTTTAAAGTTTGGGGGTTTTTTTTACTTAACTTTTTTCTATCACAAGGGGGCTGCTTACAAGCCCTCCATGTGATAGCATAATAGTGACAAGTCCTCTTTGAGAAGACATCAGGGTCTTTTAGACCTCTAACGTCACCCCTGCACTCTGCTGATCGAGCACAGAATATGTTCAATCAGCTGCTTCCTTCCCTGGCCAAAGCTGCCAGAGTTCAACAGCTCTGAACCCAAAAGTGCTTAGAGCTGCATGCTTCCAGG
Organism: Nanorana parkeri; assembly: GCF_000935625.1. NCBI lineage: Eukaryota > Metazoa > Chordata > Amphibia > Anura > Dicroglossidae > Nanorana > Nanorana parkeri. The sequence goes on along the minus strand of NW_017306421.1, from coordinate 1,325,738 downwards.
TTCATAGATTTCATGGAAGATCTACACTGCATCTTGACACCCACCATGGAGATCCCAGGCACACATGAGGCGCAGGTAAACCCAGGACACGGGGCATGCAGGGTGGGGGCACCTTCATCTACGAGAAACCTCGCATCTACGAGAAGGCTGGCAGCTTAATGTAGAAATGTAAACAAACCCTCAGCTACTATAGCAGCCGTGAGCTTGTGTACATGCCAGGACTGCCTTCACTCTAACAGTTACAGCAGTGGCGGCTAAGAGCTTAAATAACTGTTCAGTTCAAGTTTGCGAATGTTAAACACAGATCTCAATGGGAGTGATTTTAGAAAGCGTGTTTAAAGTGACAGTCAACACTCTCATTAAGATACATCTTTAACATTCCCAAACTGGAGCTAAAATGGTATTTTGAAGGTTTCAGCAAAGCTTGCTGAAAGTTCTGCAAATGGTTTTAACAGCTCGGTGTACACAATGTTCTTTACCAGCATAAGTGGAAGTCCATGTGAACCAGGCCTTAGGTAGCCTACACATACCTGTGATCTGTAAATAATAGGTCCAGCATCCTTATGACCTGGACACCGCATGTTGGTTTACTGACTAGCTGTAAACAACCTTGCATTATACTGTATGTACTAACACTAGCATTCACTTTCCTTGAATTCTCTATGGACTTCAGTGCTCCAGTGCATTGCCTTCTCTGCTTCAGACCGCATGACCCAGAACCGCTCTTCAATACTCCTCTTACTTTTTAATAGACCTACGCATACGTAACAATTTACAGCAAGATCTTTGTTTCTTACCAGCTACACTTGGGTCTGAAGGATTCCTTCGGAAAGCATTTTTCTGTGAATTTGAGCCTCTGAAAATAATGTATCCTACAGCTGGTAGAGAACAAATATTGAAAAACATATTGGGAAATTATGTATATAGTCAATAGTCCAATTATAAAATATCAAATAAATGCAAATTAAAGTGCAACCCCAGCCAACTTTTTTCAGTTTTGGATAGGGAGGAGAAGGGTTTGAAGTCCTTTCAAGGTTTTAATGCTATCCGGGGTTCTGTTAGATTTCCTCTCACTTTCTGTTCTGGGTACAACCTACTAATAGACAGCAAGTGAGGGAAAATCCACAACAGGGATACAGACAATAAAAAGCTAAAAACAGGTTCCCTTCCCTTAATTAACTTAAAAAGCTTTTTAATGTATATCTGTTAGTGTTGGAAAGTTCTTTCACTTCCTTTCTGGGAAGAAAGTAGTTTCTGGATAGTGAGTAAGGGGAAATCTCTCTAACAGAGTCCCGGACAGCAGTAAAACCTTACCCGAGTACTCATCTCCCCCCACTCTATACAAAACTAGAAGTATACATCTGGGTAAAGATACACTTTAAATAAAACTAGCTTTTAGAGAAAAAAAAATAGAAGAAAAAACAAGACAAGGAAGAGAACAGAAATCTGGTCTTAATTTGTATTGTAACTGTAATGTCCTCCTTATATTGTAAAGCACTGCGTAAACTGTTGGCGCCATATAAATCCTGCAAAATATAATAAAAACTAGGGATGCATTGATACCGGTTTTTCGGCATTACGGTTTTACTCACCGATACCAAATACCGATACCGGCATCCCGGGGGACCGTGGACACGGCTTATCAAGAAGGCTTCCTGATTGCCTGAGAAGCGGGTTTTCTATGGAAAGTGAAACACTGGCTTCACGGTCCACGGTCCTAGCTTCATGACCAAATCATGTATGCCTTTATTTCCAAATATCCCACTTATATAATCTGCCCCAATACACATCAACTAAAACATAATTAATCAGATCACATAAAGATCTTAATGCATAAAAATGTTTTTTAACCCACCTTGGCAACAGTAACAAACCTAAGTGCCGCAGCTGATTTTTTTAAAGGGACTCTATAAAGGATAGAAATATGGGAATTGTCACTGCTCAATGACTGTATTTTAAAAAGGTACGAGCTACAGGATCTTCATGCTTATTAAGCATGCAGGACAGGAGTTCTTTCATTTCAGACTTTATTGGCTCATGTTTGTTCTAAATCAGTGACTCACTAAGCAGTGCAGCCAAGATCAGCATGGTAGCCTGCGGAGCAAGTCTATAATGGCAATTCCAATATTTCCATTATCACAGGTTTGCTTTTATCCTTTAAAATACATAGCCTATAAAATAAAGTTGAAAAGGTTGAATAGGCAATCACACCATTTATGAGGATTATAACCACCGCAGCTAGAGTGCTCAGCTCCTGTGCATGACTGACAAGGAAATATGCCTGCAGGGAATAGGTGAATGGAACCCAGCACAAATCACCAAAAGCCAACATGAAACCAAATCCATCATGTGCAATATCCATTGTAGTCAGGATAGCTTCCTGCAGAGGAAAAATGAAAGTGTGAGGCTAGAGTACAAACTGTTCAGAATTATCCAAAAACTAAGCAGAACAACTTGATAGCACACTCTAAAAGGGAAAGTTATTAGGTTCTTCAAGTTAAAAATGGAGAGATAAACACAGAAGAAAAGACTATTTTAAAACTTACTATTCAGAAAGAATCAGGGATGGATTAAGGCAAAATGGGGCCCCTAGGCAAAGTGGCAACTTTGGCTCCCCATCCCTTTGATTGACATTGATAAGGACTGGAATAGGTGCCAAGAAGCTTACTTATTTGCATTGCTGGTATTGGTATGGTCCCTCCCCAATGAACACCAACTGTCTACAAGTGTATCCTCCCTTGTGACGTGACCAGTAGTTCAATTCCTTCCCCTGATTTACTGCAGGAGCATGAAGGTTGTAGCTAGGTCCCCTGGATATCCATTGGGCCCTAGACCTCTGCCTAGATTGCCATGTGAATAATCCAGCTCTGGAAAGAAAGGCTTATTAAAATGGGCTAAACAACTGGTGCACCCAATCAATATCCAATCAACAACTGGATATCAAATGGTTGGATGGAAAAATGCAGTTACATTGATACATGTGGTCATCACATAGTGTAAGTGGTTACTGAACTGGTTTTGTTTCTCTGTGCAAGGAGGGCAATTTACCAAATCATATAAAGGTCTGGTCACCTAGTCTGGTATGGTCAGGGATAGAATGTCATCCCATGATTTGCTTTGCATGGGTGCTCCAGTCTTTGTCTGAAAGGCACAGGATACCCCATCCCAAACTGACTGGATCAGCTTTGGCACCCTGGTACATGTATATATAAATGTCTGAAAGGAGTTTGCGTTGCCACAATCTACCATTTTTCAGATGCTTTTATACATGTACTCACTTTGATTCCATAGTCAGAAATTACAGTCCACTCAGCAAATCCCCAGGTAAAATAATAATTAGCCCATTCACAGATAACATATAAATACAATACTCACCTTTTATCCAGAGGTATCCCCGCAGTATTTCTTTTCTTCCATTAGATGAACTCAATCTTCTGGACTGATTGATGCCCAGTGTCATTTAACTCACTTCCTCTGAGCCCAGACTGTCACGGACCCGCCCCCTGGATCAACATCATCAAGCAGCCTTGGATCAGAGTGCTAATGCACTGAATGGCACTCAAATGTAATTACTAGGGATGCACCTATACTAGTATTGGTGCCGATACTCGTACTAGCCCAAATGCTCCGATACAGGAACTTCCGGTCAGAGGGAAATGTCCCTCTGACCAGCGATGCCACGAGGGAGCATGGAGTCGGCTTCCCAGCCAATCAGCTTATGACCCACCTTCCGGCTTCCTGATTGGCTATGAAGCCGGCTTCCTGGCCAATCGGGAAGCTGGGTGGCGAAGCCGGGCTGCCTAGAAATCAGTGAAGCATGTCATGACCTGCCGCCCAGCTTCCTAAATGGTCAGGAAGCCAAGCTGCCTCAGAACGTGAAGCCGGTGTTCTTTCGATAGAACACTGGCTTCCTAATAATCCAGGCCCACGGATGCCGGTATCAGTATTCGGTATCGCTAAGTGCCGGAAAAAAATATCGGTACTCAATACCGAAAAACCGGTATCGGTGCATCCCTAGTAATTACATGAGCACAAGTAAGTGCTGCTCCCTGCTGCAGAAGAAGAGGAAGGAGCCGGGATACCATCAGAGCAGACAGAAGACCCTTGGAATAAAGATATGTAGGTGTGTGTATATGTATATATA